>NW_026683404.1:0-300988 GCF_030247195.1 Topomyia yanbarensis | reverse complement strand
AAATCGAAAAATTTTCATCTTTTCACAGATAAATATTGTTTGTTATTGCGAGTTACGAGGATTTGAAAATCTATAGTTTTAGACATTTCAACTTTTCACATTACTGCGAGTTACGAGGAGTAGAAAATCAATAGTTTTAGACATTTTAAACGCACACTTGAAAGTAAATGCGTCATAATGGAAAAAAATCTACTTTCACACAAAATTTTTATTTGTTATTGCTAGTTACGTGAAGTTGAAAAACGATATTTTTGGACTTTTTAGACACACATTAGTACGTAAATGCGTCAAAATGGAAAATTTTTCAACTTTTCGCTATTTTTTTTTGTTTTGCGAGTTACAGTAAGATTCCGTTTTGGCACGTTCCGTTTTTGGCATGCTCCCATTTTGGCACACTCCGATTTTGGCAACAAATGGGTTTTTGTCAACATTTTTGTGGTACATAATAAATCTTTTAAAAATGTGCAATATATATTTTTTGTATCAATTGACATTGCATTTGACTTTATTTCCAAACATGGGAGTCATATTAATCCTCAAAAGCCCAAATCATTTTTTTTAAATTTTGTTAAAATTGTCTTACAGTTTCAATACTTTACTGTGATAATTTTGTGATGTTTTTCGCAATGTTGTTTTAAAAAAGCGTTATGCATTTAAAGGTTAAGGTGAAGATATGCGGAAGCCACGTTGCTAGGCACCGACTCGCTTGTTTACATTAGGAAAAACTGAAATCTGCAGTGAAAATTCAAACGCACAAATGAGAGTTTCCGAACATTTTCCTTTGGTCATCTGCACATTGGCAGAAAATTTGAAGTTTTGTTAGTAAACGATTAAAGTTTCGCGAGTGTTTTTGCAGTGGTGTGTGAAAAAAGTGCATTTGAAAAAGTGCAATGAAAACGAGAATAAGTGTTTTGAAAAGAAACCCCAAGTGAAGAGAGGCGATATTTTCGCACAAAATAGGAGCTACAGATGGCATTCCGTCAAAAACTCGGATTGATTGTATAGGAAAATGTTCTAGCTTCCTTAAGTAGCAGTTTCGTGGCACACCAGCAAGGTTAGTGCGTTGAAAAACGTATTTTTATATTTTCTCATGTCAGATACATGGCTAGGCAGGGGAGAGGGGTGTGTGGTGCAGTAGCTATGTTGTGGCTCGCATGTATAATGTCCTTAACTATGTTTTACACTATATGTGTCGTATTTAATGATAACAATAAGTATAGAAATGTATTGTGTATGTATAATACAAGTGGTAGCAGTGTAACTAGTGTTAGACGGAATCAATTTTTATAGTCGAATGCAGATGAATGCGCACCGCATAATACAACGTCACTACAAAGCTTGGCACTAAATTTGCAATACATATCGAAAGCCCGTATTTAGGAATACAAAACTGATAGCTCCCAAATAGTTTACGATGTCTTTTTGAAAATGCATTTTCAGATATAGTGCACTTTATATTCGTAAATGTTGAATTTGCAAACCTCCCTAGGTGCCAAAATTTTCTGGTAAAAATTACCCCAATGTGAAGTTTTTATCAAATTCGGATCCCTTTTGAGGTTTTGATCGACTTTTTTATGGAAGGTGATCACTGTGCGAAGACTGAATTTGATAAACATATGAATAAAATTGAATTTTCTTATTTTTTCCTTTCATCTAATTCCATTTCACACATGGTTAAAAATCCTTGAAACATTTTTGAAGTCGTAAATTGAAAATCCAAACTTTAAAAATAAGGTTCAATTTTTGGCACGGTTCCGGTTTCGGCAACAGCAAAAAATAAAATTGTTGCCAAAAACGGAATCCTACTGTACTAGGATATGAAAATCACTAGTTTTGAACATTTTAAACGCACATGGGGAAGTAAATGCGTCAAAATCGCAAAATTCACTTCTTACAGATGAATGTTGCTTGTTTTTCCGAGTTATTAGGACTTGAAAATCAAAAGTTTTGAACATTTGAAATGCACAACGGGAAGTAATTTCGACAAAATGGAAATTTAAAAATGCGTTTAAAATTAAAGGTGTGCCCAGCGCCGCGCCGGGCCGCGCCGACGGTTGCAGGTAAAAATAGTAAACAACTCGTAATAACAAACAATGTTTATCTGTGAAAAGTTGAAAATTTTTCGATTTTGACGCATTTACTTCCCAGTGTGCGTTTAAAATGTCTAAAATTATTGATTTTCAACACCTCGTAACTCGCAATAACAAACAATGTTTATCTGTGAAAAGTTGAATTTTTTTCGATTTTGGCGCATTTACTTCCCAGTGTGCGTTTAAAATGTCTAAAACTATTGATTTTCAACACCTCTTAACTCGCAATAACAAACAATATTTATCTGTGAAAAGTTGATTTTTTTCGATTTTGACGCATTTACTTCCTAATGTGCGTTTAAAATGCCTAAAACTATTGATTTTCAACACCTCTTAACTCACAATAACAAACACTGTTTATCTATGAAAAGTTAAATTTTTTTCGATTTTGACGCATTTACTTCCCAGTGTGCGTTTAAAATGTCTAAAACTATTGATTTTCAACACCTCTTAACTCGCAATAACAAACAATGTTTATCTGTGAAAAGTTGAATTTTTTTCGATTTTGGCGCATTTACTTCCTAATGTGCGTTTAAAATGCCTAAAACTATTGATTTTCAACACCTCTTAACTCGCAATAACAAACACTGTTTATCTGTGAAAAGTTGAAAATTTTTCGATTTTGACGCATTTACTTCCCAGTGTGCGTTTAAAATGTCTAAAACTATTGATTTTCAACACCTCTTAACTCGCAATAACAAACACTGTTTATCTGTGAAAAGTTGATTTTTTCGATTTTGACGCATTTACTTCCTAATGTGCGTTTAAAATGTCTAAAACTATTGATTTTCAACACCTCTTAACTCACAATAACAAACACTGTTTATCTATGAAAAGTTAAAATTTTTTCGATTTTGGCGCATTTACTTCCCAGTGTGCGTTTAAAATGTCTAAAACTATTGATTTTCAACACCTCTAAACCGCAATAACAAACAATATTTATTTGTGAAATGTTGAAAGAAATGCAATTATCTCATTTTCTATATTTCCAATTATCCGCCAAAGTACGGTATCCAATATTTTACCCATTTTCGATACCGGTTCATTGTCGACATGTCACATAACAAGCAAACCTGTTTTCCTATTGTCGCGACCGTTCGCAAACGAACATACATGTCACAGTTCAGTAAATGTACAGCCGCTTGACAAACCAGTTTTGTTTTGAAACATGTACAAATTTTATGACATGTCACGGGGAAAATGTATCGTGTCATAGTACACGCGCTTGTGTCACATGTCGCAAGAATCCGCAACTTGTACATGTCACGAGCAAACATGCGACCAGTCACCAGATGACTGGTCATAACCATGACATTTTCCAGCTATGCCTCCAACCCACAAAAAAAAAACAAATGCCGCGAACGCGACCCGTAAGAACAAGAAACAAATTAGAACTTCCGATCGTGGACTGCAAAGCAGTTGGACGTGGACGCGAACGACAACGGTAGAGAAGGCAGACGGACTGACCTTCAAATCGCCGAAGACAACGCAGCTAATGCAACACCAAGAAAAAAATCTCAACACGCAACAGGAAGCTGCGTCAAAAAGGCCCGACGGAGAGGCAGTATTTAGTATTAGTACTTCGTATTTTTTTTACTTTCACATCTTGTAAAAACATTAAATATCCACGGAAGAAACAAATAAGGACTTGAATCTTTATAAAATGAAATAAAAAAACATTTCAATCGTTCACTAAATTTATTGACTACCATTTTGCGCTTGCTTCATTGCGTTTCAATAAAATCTTAAACCTAAATCAACACAACTCGTATGAAACTGACTTAAGATGCAAAAACAGAAAACGTACGGTTCACAATTTTCTAACACTACCGCGCTTAATAATTAACTATTTATGACATACAACGGACGAAAGGGCTTGTTTTGAGGCAGAATGCGACTTCATACACGCTCATCGATTGGGTATTGATAATTATCGCCTCTGCACAATGTTAGATAATGGCGTGACGTAGTCAAAAATATCTATCGTAAAACTACGCCTTATTCGATTTCTTTTCAACGGCACGATTATGTAATGACGAGCATTGTATCTTAAATCGAGGAACAATAAATTAAAACGTCACGCTATTTTTAAGCTGAATGAGTGCTCAACACGATTCTAACAAAAAAAGGCTTTTAAATGCTAAACGATAAATGGCTACAACTTAATTCTTCTTCTTCTCGGCAATAGCCTTGCCGGTATTTTTGATCGGATTATCTTTACATTCTTTGTATAGGTTGTTCAGATCAAAAGCAGCCTTAACGTTATCACTGGAGAAAAAGAACTTTACCAGCTTACCCTTGGAATCGGAGTAGGGACGACGGGTCACCTCCTTGCCGTTGCGGAACAGTATCACCGTGGGCAGTTGTCGGCTGAAGGAACTGTCGGAAACATGGTACTTCTTGCCGATATTTGGGAACCGTCCTATGTCCACTTTTCCGAACTTCAGGTTGGGCAGATTGTACTCAGCAGACAACTCAGCGATGATCGGAGCGAAATTTGCGCAAGCTGGATTCCAGACGGTGTAGAATGTGACCAACCAATTAACACGTTTGTCTCTTTCCAGTTCTTCGTCAAGGCCATTCTCCGTGCGAAGGTACACTACATTATTCGGTCCGGAATATGTTGGTTCTGGAAGAGTTAACGCAACCAAAATAAACAGCACCCCATATATCAAACCCAATCGAATATCACTGTAGAACCACAAGCCTAGATTTGCAACCTTCGTATACGTGAAACTGGACGTCAAATAGTTAATCATCGTGACACTTCCAGTTTTTCTTGTCCGGATCATGACAACGATGAGCAGGAAGAACAGAATCTCTGTCTCTCGCCCATCCAATTCGCACTGATCCTGCTGATTGAACAGATAAGTCCATAAAAAGTTGCATAGCATGGGAGCACGCTTGGCCACGATAAACGAAAGGCTCATCAGAATATTAACCCAATAGTAAGGTTTAATGAGCAGAACCACATCCTTCTTGAACGACATTACCGGGTAGTTTTCGAAGGGACAACACCTTGCCGAACCTGCACTGCAAACAAGTTTTTTGATTATTTAACACCGTTACTCCTAATCATGGTAATTCTGACCTTAATTAATGCCTTCCTGTGCGCCGAGAAAACCGTCGCCTAAGCTGCTTGTCAAAAACTTCTTCAAGTAGCTCAATAATGGAATCAAAATCTGATCAGATGAAGCGAAAGGAAAACTTTGCGTGGGTGGAGACTGACAGCTGTGTCAGCAGTGACGTTCGTGAAACTGATCTAATTGCACACTGAAAAAAATCCAAACGTTAATTCTATTTGCTTCAAACCGCTTAAAATTCATATGAAGAAGAAATGCTATTGTTATCTCGCGCACACATATCTTCTATGTGTCAACTGTATAAACTATGTATGAACACACATAAGTTATATGTGCATATTGTTATAGAATGGGGTTTTATGCGCCCAATAGTTATGAAATGTGAATGTAAGATTAATATTTCTTGTAAATACACACATTAGGTTTATGTGCCAGCAAATAGTGTCTATATGCCTCCGTTAATTGCAAAAATCTATGTGTAAAATCAATAGGCATAACGTTTACTTTTTTTTGAGTGCACGCTACGCTAATGCAAAGAGCAAAGGTGAAAACATTTGTCGTTTGTGACAGCCCAGTAAACGAAAAGGCAACTATGCGGATTAAACTAGATGCCAGAGATGCCAGGTAATTTTTTCAAATGTCTGCAATAATAATTTTAAAAGTCTGGGAAGAACGAAAAATGTTAGGAAAGCTAGTGTAATCAAAAGCCTTTATATTCAAAAATCTGCAAATATCTGCAACAAAACTTAAAAATCTGCAAATATCTGCAACCATACTACAAAATCTGCAAATATCTGCGTCATCCAAAAAATCTGCAGCTTAAATTAAAAGTCTGTGAATTTGCAGACTTGTCTGCAAATCTGGCATCTCTGCTAGATGCTGCGACCAGCCAACTATGGGAAGGTTCCATAGAAACAGGGGGGCCAAAAATATTATTATTATTTTTAGTAAAAAATCACTGTTTTAAAAACTGTATTAAAATATTCTTATCCATGAAACAAAAATTTATGCATAAAAACAACCGTTAAAGTACGAGAAAAATTAATTACGATCAATTGAAAAAAAAATTAAGAAAATCGATTGAGTAGATTTTCGGCAATTGTATTTTAAGTACACGACATTTCGAGATAATCGAGTTTAAAATTTCGAATTACCACTGCTCTTGGCAGACGAAGCGCGCTTGGAAGCGCTGTAACTTTCGATCTATTTTTCGGACCTCTATAAAAATTTGGGAAAACATTCTCGAAGAGTTGTACTTTCAGATAAAGCAATAAAAAAAATCGATTTTATGAAAAATGAAAATGTTTGTAACGCCTTAATAAAAATATACTTAGTTGCTAAATTAGACAATATCTTCTCACAAACTGAGTTTTATTGGATTAAGAGATGATTATGACTTTCATTGGTTTAGTTTTTGATAAAAATACACTGATGAAAAAAATTCAATTTGGACAAGGTAAAGTTTTTTTCAAATAACTTTTTTTCCTTGAAAGTGCGCAACTTGAAATTCTGACGGCAAGTAGGGAACATAATTACCTATCTTGGAACAAAATTTCATCCAAATCAAAAATGTTTTTTTTGTAAATCGACTTTTTTTTGTAAATCGAGTTTTTAAAATCGATTTTTTTCAATAAAGAATTTTTTCAATATTTTTATTCAAAAATTTGACTAATTTTGTGAAAATCACTCCTATTTTTTGAAGAATTTGTCATTTTTGGACTATAACCATTTGAAAAAAAAATGGTTAAAAGGTTGGCCCTTTTCAAAAGACAGTCTAGATCATTTTTGGAGAAACAAAGTATGCAGAGTGGCTCTTTGTGACAAAGTCTTCATGTGCAGAAAGTTTCATTAAAATCTGAGAGGGTGCTGCCAACTCAGAATACGATTCGGCGCAAAATTCGTCCATGTTAACATAACCCAGTCAAAAAGGGCAAGTTGCTGGCTAACGGGGGGCTATTGGCCAACTCGGATGCGCTAATTGCCCTTGAATTTGCCAGCAAATTGCTGGCAATTAGGGGGTTATTTCAATTGCAACATTTGGGCGATTTGCCACCGTCATTTTCTTTGCCGCTCTACCCGTCCTTAAATCGCCTCCAAATCGCCCAGGGAACGCGCCATTTAATCGCCCTTAGCTGTCTAATATGAAAATTACAAATAATACTTATTTTCGGAGTCATTATCAATTCACGTAAACTTATCAGTATACTAGGTAATCACCACCAAATTAAGGAAGAATCAATGGTGAAATTGGTATTGCACATCAAAACTTACCACAATCTGACTTTCATTAAAACTTTAGGTCAGAGATCTTGTTCCTCTATACTTACACACGATTCCACAAATTCCCACATTCGTTGGCTAAATGAAGTGTACTAGACAAACAAAATACAAGCGAGATTGCGCCAATTATTAAAAAAACAATTTTCAGCTTAAGCCAAACATGAACCGCCATGTTGGAAAACGCGAAAAATTGAAATTGCCTTTAAATCGCATTCGCAAATTGTATTTGTTCCTAGTGGCAATTAGCACTGGAGAGTTGAGTCAAACGTCAAACTGTTTAAATCGCCTGACCTTGTTCGTCCGCATTTACTCATTTGAGACAATCGGAATTGTCTCAGATGAGCTTTGAGACAAATTGAGTTTTTTCGATTTGGAAAAATAGAATTGAAAAATAAAACAGGTGTACTCAATGAAGATAATGAAAATACGACAAATAAAAGGGAAAACAGATTGACTCACCCTACAACTCTGAAGGCTATATCTGTCACAGCTATTTAACTGACTTGTCACGATTTACCTTTGCCAACTTTTCCGTAGATTCTCGCGAGTGCCTTAGCCTCCTCGTGCGATTTGTTTCCGCAATCACTTTGTTCGGTATCCTCACACCAACGTGCTTCCCGGAAACGATCTCGGTTGGTTGTTCACTGTAATTAGTTGAATCACGGGATTCAGCTATATTGGGTTGATAAAGAAATAATTATTCCGGTATACAAAAGGGTATAAGTATAAGTATTGAAAATAATATTCAACAACAGACGATTGAGCTTTGTTGCTGAAACAAAAGATTCCCTTTGTAACAAGAACAAAATTATGATTCCGTATGTCTTGTCACTTTCGCTAAGGCAGCTTGCAGATGACCGTGTGGTATCTACTAGAGATTCTAAAGCTGTCAATCTGCAAGGGCAATTGAAAGATACCTTGGACAATTTGTCTGCTTGAGCCCTCCAGTTGGGTATTGAATTTTTCACGGAGAAAGTTGTATTTTCAAGAAATCGTGAACCAGTGTAACTACAGTTTTCAAGGTATGGTTTAAAGGTACTTTCTCTGTACAATAATCGGAACATGGTGTGGTGAATTTTTCGTGAAAAATTGTAATATTTATTTAAAATGAGTAAAAAACCCCCTTTAAAATTTAAATTAAAATTTTTTTCTCAGAAACTCAACGTGGGAGTTAAGTATTTTTACCTAGAATATGTATTAGGGTGGGGTCTCTATCTTTACTTCTATTGATATAATGCAATGCAGAGGGATACAGTATGTTTCGTTTCATCGTTACTATGCATAGGACATTGTGCAAATGTTTTAAATAATTCATCTGAACATTCCAACTCGACAATATTTCAGGCCGAATTTTGATATGCTGAAAGCTAACTATAACTTGCTTGTGTGACATTCTAACACCATATATCCTTCGGCAAAGTTGTTCAGCATATTCTGAACTACACTTTTATCTAATTGTTGGCTACTGTAGGAAGAATTGCAGTCTGTAGAATTGAAAATGCAAAAAAGTAGGTTTTTCCATACTAATTTCCATACAAATTTCAAATGCAATGCGCAACGCCGGGTCAAAACCAATCGACCCCAAATTTTGCACAGTTATTTGGGACCCCAAAAGGAACCGAAAAAGTACTGTACTGAAAAAACAATCATTTTGCCCCACCCTAATATGTATGCAAAGTTTGAAAGAAATCGGTTATGGTATTTTAGAATGGCAGCTAACACCGCAAATCATGTTTTTCCAGAAACGTTCTACAAGAAGCTTCGTCACTTAGTCGTTTGTCGATATTTTTGCATAGAAAAATTACAGCATATTATTAAAATGATATACTATAATGCAGTCAATGGAATTACTGTATCTTTCATTTTAAATCAACTTTGTAAAAATTGGTCAAGAATTCACTAGGGCATAGGTGTGTTATTAGCTTAAGAACTTGGCGAGGCGACCAATGTGGTCAAGGCTACATTGATTGGTCATTAGTAATCTATACCCGCAACCAAGTAATGTTGCACCCATTTTTATATGTTTTACATCATTTGGACATCATGGTGGTACCAGTTTATATGGGAATTTGCTGCGTGGCCGCACTCTTCAATCCAAAGCTCCGGAACAAGAAGTCGGATCTACTAAAAATTCAATAGCAGCTTATGGGAGCGTTATACCTTTCATTTGAAACTAAGTTTGTGAATGGGCTCAGCCATCTGTGAGAAAATTGTGTGAGTTTAAATGACATACACATACACACGACGAACATATTTGGGACGCTGTCAACAGAGTGGTTACGAGCATACTCTCCGAGCTGCAGAGGAAGTGGCGAAGGGACCAACAAAGTAGCGCTATTGGCTAGAAAGCCACCAACCGCCGCTCGAGAAGTAAGCATTTTGCCGTTGTAGTAGTCGATGCTTCGTAAATGTAAACCATCCTAGACCTAGACGGAAGGCGAGTTTCTATTCTCTTCGTATTAACGAATGACCAGAAGCCAGGCATTGCATTTATCGCTCATATGAGTAAATGCGTCCGGATAATTTTCTACTACGACAATAAAAACTCACATTTTCACACGAAAAGTTATTGGCACTCACACAACTTCTCCGGATAAACACAACGTGTTATTTCTCCGGATAAAGAAAATCGCCGGAGAATGAGCGAATGAGTTTATCATGGTATCCTTTTTGTGCTCGCTGCCTTGTTGTCGCTATTCCAAAACAGGAAAAAACAAGTCTGTCGTACTTCTTTGCCGCTTTTCTTTGAAATTAAGTTTATATTTTGACGCTTTCATTGATTTCTACGAAATAAAAATATTATCACTTTCTCCGGTGAGAAGGAAAAAATCAAATAAACTTTATCCGGAAAATTTATTCTCACGCTATTTGTGGAGACGGAGAATTTTGTGACTTATCTTATCTCGGAATAGTTGGACATCGGATAAGCCTCTTCTCGCGTGAGTGAGAGAGAATTACAATGCCTGCCAGAAGCCCTACAGATTTCGTCGTAAGTGTTGTTGGATACCGCTTACATATTCTTTGTACAGCAATATATTTTAACTACGGTACTTATTACTAATTATTGCAAAGACGTACTTCATGAGAAGACTTGTTTCACTTTCTCTACTGTGCGACAAAAAGGACTTCATCAATATGTGTACCTACGTAGAGATTTGGCGTTTTAGATTTCGAAACATGGCGTTAGCCCAGAAAGGCTTCTTAGGAAGTTGACATTTAGGCACGGATGTTTTAATACAGCCAAGCGGTAGTCGGCTGTAAAGGTAAACGGCAGCATCTATACTTCACCTAATCATGTAGTACACTGATTCCAGTCGATCAGCAACAGGGAGGGGCGCAGTATAACTAGACCAGTTTTGTGAAAAATACGACAATCTACAGCTATAGCTTCGTACTAGGGCGCTAACGGTAGAAATGGTTGTTTCTAAAGCGGGACGATAGTTATCCAACGGAACGATCACACTATAAGCTTCACTCACGAAGACGAGGCCAAGAAAACGTGGTTGGTGGTTCGAGATCGTGCTTACTTGATTAAATCTATAGAAAGCCATCCCATCCAGTATTAAGCGGTTGGCAGGATTAGTTGTCGAGAAAAACGGGTTATGGTAAGCATATCGATGCCCAGAAGCTACCGGCACAAGTCCTGGTTGGTTGAAATCACTAAGGACTATCATATCATATGCATCCATCTGAGAAGAAGTGCATTTTATAGTGTCTAGATGGAGCTGCGCAATGTTAAGTTATTTTTCTGGAGGAATGTAAACAGCTCCAATAACGTAGCTCCTCATCGATGCAGTAATCTTCGTCCAAAAAACTTCAATACTACACATCAAACTCATGGGAGACAAGTTCGAAAGAACAGCAATCAAAACTCCTCCGCCGCGGCCGTGCATGCTGTTGTTAGCGCTTCGATCCACACGGTAAACCGCATAACCATCCCCGAAGAGTTGCATCCATGTATTACGATCACCAAACCAAGTTTCTGTTAGAACGTAAATATCGTGGTCGCCGTCAGCTACAGCCAAGTACACGTCCTCGATTTTCGTCCTCAACCCTCTGACGCTTTGGTAGTACAAACGCAAGCCATCAGGTGTCCCAAGCGTGATGTACTCAATGGCATGCTGCAAACTAAAAATGTTTCAGGTAGCGGATCGTCATTTAAAGCAAAATAAACGCTTGAAAAAGGAGTTTAAGGTAACAAGAACATAAACCCGCTCCCCATCTAAATTCATTCCAAATCATTGATTACCAATAAACGATACTATAGACTATTATTACTATACTTCACAGCGGGTATTTTGGGCATTCTTTTAAGTTCCATCGCTTGAAATGAGTGCAACGAATAGTGAATTCACATTTGTTTTTATTCCAATTCTTGAGCATGGACATCTAAGTTCATATCATTCATTTCTGCACTGTCAATAAATTATTGTTGATTATTTGTTCTACTACCTACTTCTTATAAACATTACTCGTCTAAGTGTGCCAGCAAAGTATTCGTATCGATTGATTCAGACACGCTCAACGCTGGCATGCGGAACCATACGTAAACTTTCGTTTATTATATTTAAGTCGCATTGTTTCGATTTAATTGCCTACAAATCGATCTTGAATCAACAAAAGGCTCTTGATTGCACCGATCAACGACAATACAAATTTAATTTGAAATAATTGATACACCGGGTCACTGTCCTAAACAAGTTAAAACATAAATTATTAAAACGAACAACTATGAATATTCGAGTTTTAATGTTGAACATTTTAATTTCAGATATAATTATCATGTGTCCTTTACAAATTACTGAATCTTCAAGAGATACTGATGACAACTAGTGGTTTTAGTTAGGTGGAAACTGATATAATGTAGTGAACTAAGGCTATTCTTTTATATGCACCTTGGGAGACGTTTACGATTACGATTAAGAAGATGTAAAAATATGTATCGCTCGCAATTCCCCAATTTATTCAGTCAAATTTTACTTTATAAGATTTTATTCTACATGTCACAGCATGTAAAATCCTATCATAAGACAGCAAAATACGTTGTAGGTTACCTCAAATGTATTTTTCCCTTTCTTTTCTAAGTGTGTGTCTACTGTTTCGAGGTTTTCGTTACTAAATTTGAGAAATAGCAATTTCATCCATTGTGTTCATGTAATGTTCATTACGTATCTTCGGCACCTTTTCTAGCCGTGTTCGTTCGTCAAGATCGTCGATTAGAGAAAAAATCAAATATTGATCGTACCCGTATTAGGCAAAACACTTCATAAACAGAGCAAATGTTAATTGTCCTCGTTTATGAAACCGACCTTAACCCGTCATGTAGCTTATTTTTCAATTACTGTGAATTTCCACCATATAATTTTCTATTACTGTTATAGAAAGGTTATCACTCTGAAAAACAATTTCCTACCGGAGGCTTGGAGTTTTATAACATAACTGAGCATGCTTAAAATTAAGGGGAATAGTTTCCACTAATTTTAACAATTGTGAATTAGGTCCTATTGCCGATTCACGATCGAAATGTTCGTCATAGTTTTAAATCGACTCTGCATAAAAAGAATGAACATCTTAAGATCTGTGTCAGTAGTTGTAATTTAATTACGATTTGTAAATAGCGTGGTTTCGTCTGTTTTCAAATTTATGGTTGCATTTAGAGAAGATTTGATCAGAAAAGATTAGTGTTTTTTGTTGTTGTTCTACTGGCATACTGCTATCGATTGTTCTGTGTTTTAATCATTTGTTCCTAGGCTCTGTTGCGTACATACGTGCGATTCAGCGTTGTTTAAAGTTTTGTTTTTGTTCTATACGTTGGCTTGAATTATGTTCTGCTGCGGATCAAAAGGCACTCTAATTATTTCTCTCTTTGAGTAAGTGTTCAAAAATCATTGTGTTGTTTTCGATTGAACTAGTTGGCCTAACTATCTAATCGTTATCTAGTTTTCGGTGATGAACGATTACAGCCTATTAATTATTGTTTTCTTTTATGACTAAATACGACTGCGCAAATGCAAAACTTCCTTCGCTTGGGCTGTACTGGGTTACAGTTATTTTATTGTAATTATTAGTTGGTGTGCTTGATGTTTAAAGCTTAATTAAAATCGATACGGACATGTACTTCTATTTCTACTCTTCTATTTTAGAGATATGTCGTATTAATCTACTTTGCTATAGACTGTGGGTTTTACTAGTCGTGTAGTCTTGTGCGTGTACGGAAAGAACAGATATGTAATTTAGTATAGTCAAATGGAATAGATGGTATAACTAACTTTCGTTTGCGGGATAGAAAATTTAAGAATTGACGAAGGACAGAAAAAGTTGGACGTGAACGTGTTGAATTATGTTTTATAGTAGTTTACATATTTTCTCCAATAAGTATCCGGTATCAAACGGATTACCGTATCTCAGCCACGAATTGATCGACCGGGATCCTGCTCCTATGTCGTATGAGGCGTCTGAAAACAGGATTGCCTAAGTCTTGGTGAATCTCCTTTCACAAAGAACGAATGTCTAAAGGGTCCAAAATATACCAGTCGCGTACGGAGTATCATGGACATTAGCCTTGCTGTGTCAAGTAAATCTCTGACGCAGGGTTTCTTCGAGTTGTGGAATTCAATATCCATTTCAGGGTTTACTACAGGCAATTACAACTCAAGATATTTGGAATTTTCTATTACCATTATAGGCAGAATTGGGGTGACCAGATTATGAGAGCAAAAACCGAGGGCAATCACAAGTGGACTCCTCTGTTCCCTATAGTTCATTAATATGTCAGACTCATATTGTTTTCATGTTCTACGAGTTATTTTCTATTGACATAAACCCATTCTTAGTTGAACATAGTGCAATTTTTTCGGGTGTAAGATCAACTCGCATCCATCCAATTGCTTTGAGCGCAAAGTTTATCATGAGTTTTGTTCTCTGGTATACGAGTTTAAATTTTGCATGCATGAAGTGTGTGTAAATGCGATAGGTTTGAGTCAGGCATGCGATATACTCGGCTAGTTTGGGTTTAAAAGTTTATGAATGGTGCGTATTCGGTCACCCTAGTTGTGATGGTATAATTCTAGACAAACATATGATTAGGGCTCAAAAGCCAAATGTCAAAATTTACTTTGAGGAGAAATTCTAGATAAATCATTATTACCTAGGGTGGGTGCTCCTATAGTTGAGGTGTACCAATAGTTGCAGTAGTGGGTTATACGCGTAACTGAGGTACTAACCATCAAAAAATATTTTTTTATCGATTCATCGCAACAAAATTATGCGACAATAAAACTGTTATCCTTGAAATTTGCCCAAATAACTATTGAAAAAAATGATTTTCTTAGAATTTTGAGCTCCCTTGCACCTATGGTTGATATAGTGTACCTATAGTTGCAAGTCCCATAAGAAAGCAATGGGATTTGCAACAATAGGAACCGAAATTAGTGATTGCACCACTATTGGTACATGTGTTCCTATAGTGGTACAAGCGGTTTTGAATACATAAATCGGTTATTAAACCATCTTTATATTTTTCCTATGAAGTAGGGACTGAAAGCTGTCGTTTAATGTATTAACATTACCCTTAGGTCTATTCATCGATTTTTTATCAAAAGTTTTCCTTAAGTATGCTATTGGTACATCCACCCTAAGCACGATGCATAGCAGTCAACGAAAGAAAAAACTTTCCTCTTTTGTTTGTTATCAACGGTTGAGCTGGGCGGTTAACGGTTCGTCCAGAATTTCCTCCCAAAGTGAATGACAGTTGGCTTTTGAGCCCTAATCATATATTTGTCGAGCATTGGACCATTAAGCTATGTGCCATTTTGGTCTGATCGGATGCAGCTGACGTTGCAGAACGTGTCGAACATTTTATTTATTTTGTTGTTCCTGAAATAATAAATCAAAATATTATGTGGAACTAAATTAACACGGTAACATTCAACCACCTTGACCCCTATCCTCTTCCTGGATTAACTGTTAAAAATGCCAACTTCTATGGTTTCAAACAATAAACCCATTAATTGTGTTATTTCATTCAGGTCGGGTAATGTTGTAACTTACGGGTCAATAAAATCTTTTCGTTTACAGTTGGTGAAGTTCGTTATATAATCCTTGTTAAACTATTTCCCTAATGTGGATAATTGTCATTTTCTGTTGGATTCTAAATCGGTAGAAAATCAGAATATTGAGTTAAATAGGGAGAAATGTAACTAGCGAGCTACTGAGCTTTGGACAATTCAATAACGCAGACGCAGAAACTCGTCGTTACTACACATCCTCATCAACATAATCGTGACTGAACAATCCGGGTGCTCCGCATAGTGACCAAATGTATTTTGGATGCCTTAATCATTTGATCTTGGTCCACCATTCTATAGTCTCTTTTAACGCTAGCCGCATGTGCATCTTCCTTTTACAGATTCTCTGTATATGGAAAAGGTATTGTGATTATGGTCATAACTATTTTTCTCTTCTCTTGTGTTATCGAGTGTAGAGAAACGAAATGAACCAATTTTTTCTGCAACAAGAAGAGATATTCGCACAAATATGAAATCATATCATCAGATCTTTGGTTTTTCTATTCGTGCATGCAAAGTTCTTACTTACGACGACAATGAAACTATTAAGCTAAAGCTTGAACATTTACATGGAATGCCAGTGTTTTTTTTTTCTTGAAATAAGAGTTGCCAGTTTTCCGGTTTTTGTGTCCGCCTAACTCTTAATATAGTAACTCTAGAAACAACCCATTGGATATTTTCTCTTGAAAATTTAGGTAGAAGTAATTTGGAGTGTATTGTTTACATTGTATTTTTATCGCAGTTAGTTTTTCGAAGATTGGAAAAAATGGCGTCACCCGAAAAGCAACGTCGCGAATTTATTTTGCAGAAGCATCTGGAAAATCCTCAACTCTTTCATCGGGACATCGGAAAACAACTCGGAATCGTGCAGTCGACGGTGAGACGTGTTATTAAACGATACTAAAGGGCGAACACGAAATTATTGCAACACCGAAAATGTCATGCCAATTTTCTTATAATGTTTAAAATCAAACCAAAATTCCCTCGGCATGATACTGTACCTTGATGTGGTCCGGGGGCTTTTCCACCAAAGCAGTATTACAGTGATGATATCACATAAACTTGGGATACGATTATTTTCTTTTTAGTTAAGCTACATTGTGATCAATTTTAGTACTTAACTTGGCGACCTTTATTATCCACTGCCATGGTCAAATAATATACAATGTGGGTTTAGGGCCCAATTCTCTCTGCAGGCACCTCATTCCAAACGTACAAACGTGGCCTACGCGATAACACGAACCTGGTCACAAATACGAACGCCCGCGATCTCGCCAATATTCAAACACCCCGATTGATTGGGTGAACGTTGGAACCTAAGAACCTAAGCTCGCGCAATCATGAATCGGTCACGTCCGGAAGTCTCCGCCCTTGATCATAGCAGCCCAAATTCATGCCTTTAGTTGGACCAATAGAAATAAAAACTAGACAAGACGTCCACGTGCGATCGTTGAAGAATACGCGAACATGCGAATGGCCACACGCTTATAAAAATAATGTGTCCACGCGAAGTTACACACTAGCACACGTGACAAAAACGTCCACATACAAACGCTCGAGTCCTTCGCGATCATCCACGCACGACCACACCCACGATCTCGTAAAAAGTATAACACCCTGGTGACTAAGTGAATGGTTTAGCACTTATAAATTAACAATCCCGGTCTCGAGAGTGAACCTCCAAATGCCCGTGTTCGCGCGAAACTACATAAAAATCGAATGCAAAGTCACATACACGCGACAAACAAATATAAAAATGCTTGAGCCCTTCGCGACCATCCACGCAACCTATACTCGCGCTCTTCCAGACATTATAACATCCCGGTGATAATATGAACGTCTCGGCACTTGTAATCACTCAAACGCAGTCTCAAGCGTGAACCTACAGTCCCCCGCACTCGCGCATTCATGAATCGTTCGCGTCCGGAAGTCTCTATCCTCGATTCCAGAAGTCTAGGTCCATGCCTTAATTAAATCAATTAGCTCTACAGTTCCAGTAGGACAACTCTCGAAAAAAATCGGCATATTACTAATACTCAATATCAATACTAACTCTTCTCTTTATTTATTTTTTTATTTATTTTCGGTCTCATGCGTTATATTCTTGTGATGACCTTTTCGAGCTCATACATTCAAGAAGAGCAACATTGCTGCCCACAATGATTCTTCTGTGCCATCGGACGTCGCCAGGTTTTAGAACAATGGAGTTGTATTCTCATACTCGATGGAATCAGATAAGTAGGAACGATCAACAAACTGCAAGTAGTATATTGCACATTTCTTGTTTTGAAGTATAAAATATTATTCGTATTAAAATATTATTTACAGGCTCCACACATATCTCAACACACACAAATACACAAATGCTTGACAGGTGACTGGGCCAAGTGCATTCACTCGTAGGATCTGTCATTTCGATGATCGCCTCGATTCTACGAAACCAGTGCACAAGTAAGCTGACATAAGCTAGTCTCATCTGGTGAATGCATGTAACCTGGAAACCCCAGACACGACAGGACGAGACGGACAGACTGGACTCGATGGGGCCTAGTTCAGAGTTTTTGAGCATTTTTCAATGCACGGTTATTGACCTAAAAAAAGAAACATTCGGCATGTTATTTTTCCTTTTATTACTGTATCTTGAGTTGGGTTCATACTGATATTCACTAGCACAGTCAATTGCATATTCTCCCATATACATTCACATCCAAAACGTGCAAACGCCCCTAACTTTCGCGATAACACAAACCTGGTCAAAAACGCGAACTTACATTACAATTTCAATCATCCACACACACCTACGCTCGCAATTTCGCCAACACCCCTTTACTTAAGTGAACTTTTCAGCACCTATAACTTTACAACCGCGGTCTCAAGCATTAACCCACCACTCGCGCGATCATAGACCGGCTACGTTCGGAATTCTCTACTCTCGATCAGCCTAGACTCATGCCTTCAGTTGGACCGATTCACTAGACAACACGTTTCTCTACCATACACTGAAAATTAATTATTAGATTCACGGTCCGCGCGCGATCGTTCGAGAATACACGTGAATGTGCGAATGGCAAGACGGATCTAAAATTGGATTTATGCACGCAAAGTTGGAGACACGCTGGCATTCATATGCTCGAGCCTTTAGCGATCACACTATTACACAATTAGTAAACGCCCACGCTAACCTAGACAGATATGCATTCCTGGACTCGAACGCTAAAAACCACACCTTCCCCGCATACACCACCCAGGACTGAACATTAGATTCATACATACAAAGCAACAAGTAATAATTACAGATATTCGTCTGGCAACCGGGGGAAGTACATCTCAAACGCAGAACTTATCATTTCAATGATGGCCTTGGATCTGCGTTGCCTGTGTTCAAGGCACCATAGCTTTGTCCGTCAGGTCAAGGATGTATGAAACCCGTTAGCCACCACCCTCGGCCCTAGCTGCCCATAAAGGGATAAAAAAAAAATGTTTAAAATCAAACCAAAATTTTAGGCTAGTTTTATACATATATTTACTTCAAAAATCAAAAGAAAAGTTAATCGATGGAGCCTTGAGTGTAAAATTGAACGCATTTTCGCTTGATGCCCTCCATCAAAGTCTTTACAGTGTCATCCGGTCCCAGTTTCTCAGTTTTTTGCCAATTTTCTTAACATGTCCTTCTCGTCTTTGACTGTCTTCTTGCTCTTCCGAAGTTCCCGCTTCATCATTGCCCAGTACTGCTCCACCGGGGGCAGCTCCGGACAGTTTGGCGGATTCATGTTCTTTGGAACAAAATGGACAGAATTGGCCTCATACCACTCCAGGACACTTTTAGAATAGTGGCATCATGCCAAATCTGGCCAAAATAGCGGAGCTTCGTCGTGCTGCTACAAGAACGGCAAAAGGTGCTTCTCGAGGCACTCAGATTTGTAGATCTCGCCATTTACTGTGCCCTTTATCACGAAAGGCTCATTCCTCGGTCCGCAAGAGCAGATGGCCTGCTAAATGAGATATTTGGAGGCGAATTTCGACATTTTCTTCTTCTTAAATTTGTCGTCCACATAGAACTTGCTCTTGCCGGTGAAAAACTCCAACCCCGGAATTTGCTTAAAATCGTCTTTTATATACGTTTCGTCGTCTATCACATAGCAGCCATATTTTGTCAGCATCTTCTCGTAGAGCTTCCGTGCCCGAGTTTCAGCCGTCGATTGTTGCCACTTATCGCGGTTTGGGAAGTTCTGTACCTTGTATGTATGTAGTCCAGCTCTTTTCTTTGCATTCTGGACGTAGCTCTGCGACATGCCGATCTTTTTAGCCAAATCACGGCTTGAGACGTTGGGATTTGCTTTAATCATCCGCTTCACCTTTCCCTCCGTCTTTTTGTTCTCCGGCCCCGGTTTTCTCCCAGCTCCTTTGCCGTGGTCCAACGTCAACCGCTCCTGGAACCGCTTCAACACTCTGGAGACGGTTGAATGGTGAATGTTTAACATTTTTCCCAACTGCAGATGCGACAGGTCAGGAAATTCCAGGTGTTTGGAAAGCATTTGTTCTCTTCACTCGCGTTGATTCACCTCCATTATCGTTGAATCGAAAAACACGACTTCGAGTTTGACAGCATGTAAACAATACACATCAATGAGAAAGTGTGCAAAATTTGGTTGATTTTTACCCAATGGTAAAAAAGTTATGCCCTGTTGAATCTGTCGCAATAATTTCGTGTTCGCCCTTTATTAAACTCTGAGCATCGAACGGAAGGAGAAATGCGATCAGAATGGAAGTTCTATTAGTGATCAGAATTACAAAGGTAAAAAGTTAAACCTGTCTAAGTCTTTCGTCCAGAGAACCAAGGACCGGGAGGGACTGCATACGTACAAAGTGCAGAAGGCTTCAAATCCTGACGAACGGTAAAATACAGTGGGAAAGTATCGGATCCGGAAACTGTACACCCAGATGCTGACGACCCGAGCAAACGAAAAGCCCAAAATATACTCATGGTTATGGTCCTAGATTATCCCCACTGCGTGGTGTTTTGATAGTGTTTTAAATGGGGTATGAAAACACCATCATCATGGTCCTGTAGATCACATTTATAGGATATTGAGAACATTTTATGGTGTTTGACCATATTTATGGTCTGTTTAAAGTGTTGTATGGTGTCTGAGTCCGTGAAAATTTGCTCGGGGAAGCCTAATTGTCTCATCATAGATAATGAGACTTATGTCAAGCCCGACTTCCGGGGCTACTGTTCTTCACCACCCAGCAAACTTGTGCCGGAGGAAGTAAGGAAGCAGAAACTTTCAGTTTGCTAATAAATACATGATTAGGCAAGCAATCTGCTCATGTGGCAAGCGGAGTGCGCCGTTCGTGACTACCGGGACTGTGAAAGGGGGAAATCTACCTCAAGGAGGATCTATCAAAGCGTTTCCATCCTCTGTTGAAGCATCTACGATCTTCTGGCCGGATCTAGCTTCGTACCACTATTCAAATGTCGTCCTGGAGTGGTACGAAGCCAACAGACATGAACCGCCCGAACGCACCGGAACTATGGCCCAACGAAAAATACTGGGCAACTATGAAGCAGGCACTACGGAAGCATTTCAAGGAGGTCAACTCTGAGGAAAACATGAAGAAAAAGTGGGTTTGCGTATATAAGAAGCTGCAGCCAGATGTTGTACAGAACGTAATGAGTGGAGTTAAGCGTAAGGTGCGAGCGTACGTTTATGGTATTGAAGTTGAATGAAATAAACATGCCAACTAATGGGCTATATTTTATTGTCTGAAAATTGTGAAAAGGATCGGTCCACTAAGTAAATTTTTGCAGCGTTGTATCCGTGATGCAATTTGATGTGGGACACCCTTTATATGGAGTTGATATAAATAAATACAAAAGTAAAAAGAGACAAATCAGACCACTTTCTACCTTTGCCGAAGTCAGACCTACAATAGAACCAAGTGAACGACACCTAGCAGCTTTTCGATCTAGTGTGCATTGTCTTGAGAACAAAGGAAACATTGAATTATTCTTCTCAGTTGACGAAAAAGCTCTACTCGCAACAATGATTGTTGACTTTAAATTTTGTTCAACACGACCGAGTTTTTATGAAGTGGAATACCTTCTGAAGGTGAAAATATAGGTTAGGCCTACAGAAGTCGCGTACCTTCAGTATCATTATCTCCGCAATGCAGTATTAGGATCATTCAACATATTTGATATATTTCGGGAATACAATCTACGGACTCATGATCAGTGTGTAGATTTCAAAGAAGCGTACATTTCGAAATAAACTATGAGAGATGAGCCAAGAACATGGTTTTTCGACAAAAATGATTTGTAGTTCGATTGTAGATCCAAATTAAGCGCCGGAATAGCCGGACAGACATCGAATTCTATTGTGCTTTGCACGATCGTGAGGTGGAGACGTCGAAGGAGCAAGTCAATAGTGTTCAGCGTAGTTGGGAGAAACATTATTCAAAACTGTCCAGCTTTAACCGATGGGAGGAGGGCCCTTACCGAAATTGGTCGAGAATTGAGTAAAGGGACAAACATTCAACCAAGCGTTTTTCTGGTTCTGGTTCGTTTTACTCTTAAATCAAGCAACTAAACTTCGCATCGCTTATCAGTTTTACGCTTTTGTGTCTATTCATGGTTAAATAGAGTACTTATTCCCCAGTTCGTAATCCAATTTGCGCATTAAGGGCACAAATTAAACTATGTTTGATTTTTGTGTTTTGAATTCATGTCGTCAGTAGCTAGCACTAGTAATTTTTCTTTTTGGGAATGAATATTGCATAATGCCAGGCGTTTGGTTCCCTAGTCAAAAGACAAGAGTTCGCTTTCGCTTTCTTGCCAGCAAACGAGAGCTTCTGTATTTGCTTCCCAGGACATCACTCAGGACAAGCCAATTGCTTGAGGCGTGTACATGTGTCGTGTGAACTGATTGGATTTTTTTGTGTTTAATTCGGGTACTAGTTTAGATACATCGTCTAACTAGATATCCAGTTGGTGCTTGTTCTGACGAGATGAATTTGAAACACAAATCAAGCTTAACACAAATGTCTTATATTGTTTTGGCAGGATCTTTAGTATCTATACTGTATTTTTGGAAAAGGTGCAAAAATATTGATACCAGTTGATTCACAATTCGTCGATTGTAGGCCGAGTATTGTCGAAATAGTATTGTAACCGGTTTAATATGTTTCAAATGTGTTCGAAATATTATTCACGAGACTTATTTTTTCCGTTCAAACATGACTACCTTTTTAATAGATCAAAAAAACCTTGTATCTATAGAATAGTGGTGGAACGTTAGATAGAAAAGAAACCATTGTGTCTATGAACTCGAAGTACTTTCAACTTATGTTCCAGTGAGCAGTTTACAAATGTGATCTTAAATCTAGCCGAAAAGTAAAACCTTTCCCAGACTGTCTTTCAAGGAAGTATTAACCGTGATAGTGAGAATGGCTCGTGACCTGTGATCCGATGCCCCACCAGAGCCCTTATGGAGCGAGTACGTGCAATGTAGGATTTACGGTATACAACTGTTATATGCAATTAATTAACATTGAATTTATCGATATTTACGTTACCTAGTTAATCACAGATGCTTATATTTGTCTATACATTAAATTTAATCGAATTTACTTCTTGCAGCACTTACCGTCCGTTCAAAACGAACAAGTTTTTTACCCTATTAAGACAATTCAGTAAGTCAGATGTCCGTGGGCAACGAGGAACCAGGAGGCGGAATACAGTACGTACGTTGCCTTGCCACCCTACCAGTGCGAATATAACTTACCAACAACCCTGCATTTCGTGAGTCATTCCCGTTTAGTCGATCACTGGTGCACTGACCGACAATCAACTGCTGCCGTACTCCTCTTCGGCTAAACTTCATGACACACTGTACGGCAGCAGTGGATCGAAATTGAGCAGTTCTTGCTCACTGGTGGCATTCTTGTAGCCCCAAGATTTCATGGCGGTCACACAGCTGTCCTGGATTATTTTCACCTTGAATAAACAAAGGATTGCAAGGATTCAATCTAAACTGGCGAGAAGGTTAAACCACCTACCTCTTCGAATGTGAGATCCTTGGTCCAGTGGAACGGTGCCGACTTGGAGTCCCGGAAGGTGGAACTAACGCCACCGATGTCCAGCTTGGTGTGTGTGTCTAGAAATGCTTCGACGGCCGGGTCGAACGGTAGGCCGTAGAATTTTAGGACTTCTTTGGTCATTTCATAGGGATTCATCGATAAGTCTTCGTAGCGGATTGCCCTGTGAAAGAAGAATGTAATACAGATGATTTATTATTTTATTATTACCTACTGCAATCTAGCAATTAAATTCAAAGCCTTCATCGATCGTTTACTTTCAAGTTGACGGGATTTTTTTTCGAGAGTTGTCCTACTGGAGCTGTAGAGCCAGGTTCTCGGAAGGGCTCCCCGTCAGAATCACTCACTACAATTTGCAGACGAGACAGGCAATGTCGCCCACTAAAACACTGCTTTAGGCCAATTGTAGCGGGCCATGATTCTGAATGTGATATTCATTGTACGGTTCAGGTATGTGCGGGCGTAGGGCCACGCGATCGCGTGCATCATCGCGAAGGGCTCGAGCATTTATAGGTTAACGTGTTCGATCGCGTGTGCGTTTGTATGTCGCGTGTGCTAACGTGTATGTAACTTCGCGTGTATAATCTCTATTTTATTACCGTGTGCCTTTCGCATATTCGCGTGTGTTCTTGGATAATCGCGCGTGGACCGTGAATCTAATATTTTATTTTTTGTGTACGGCTCAGATGCTAAAGGAAAGTAAGATCTTCCATATCACTAGAGTTCCCAGTGATGTCGCCATGGACCGTGTTGTCTATTGAATATGAGCTTTATGTTTTGATTGGTCCTACTGAATGTATGGACCTTAGTTATTAGGACAGAGAGTAATGGTTTCCGGACGTGACCAATTCATGAGCGTGCGAAAAAGGACGTTTGTAGGTTTGAGTTTGAGACAGCGTTTGAAACTTCGTAAGTGCTAAAACGTTCTCCTTATTACCAGGGTGTTACAAAGTTTGCGCGATCGCGAACGTAGGTGTGCGTTATTAATCGCGAAGGGCTTAAGCGTTCGTATGTTAGCGTGTTTGTCACGTGTGCTCGCGTTCATGTGACTTCGCGTGTACAAAACTGAATTTTGTAACCGTGTGGCCATTCCTATATACGCGTGCGTTCTTGGATGGTCACGCGGACCTTCATTCTGATAGTTAGATTTCGGTGTACAATTCACATTCTGACAGGGAGTAAGTTACCCCATATCACTAGAGTCCTTGGTCATGTCGCCTTGTAACGTGGTGTCCAGTGGATATGAGAGCTTTCTTTTTTTAATTGGTCCAATTGGACCTAGTCTGCTGATATCAAGGATAGAAACATCCGGAAGTGACCGATTCATTATAGTGCGACCGCGGTAGTTTTTAGGTTCACGCTTAAGACCGCGTTTGAAAATTTATAGGAGCTGAGACATTCACTTTATCACCGGGATGTTATCATGTTTACGAGATCGCGGGTGTAGGTGCCGTGGATGGTCGCGAAGGGCTCAAGCATTTGTATGTCACTTGTTTGAATGGTTCAACTGAAGGCATTAGTCCAGACTGCTAGGACCGAGGTAAACTTCCGGACGTGACCGTTTCATGATCGCGCGAGTGGTGGGTTAATGTTTGAGACCACGTTTGGAAGTTTAAAGATGCTACCTTTACCTAACTACCAGGGTGTTTTCATGTAGGCGAAATCGTGGGCATAAGTAAGTGTAGATTATTGCAATTATATGGTCGCGTTTGTGGTCAGGTTTGTGTTATCGTGAAGGCGACGAGCGTTTGTACCCATATGAGTATAGATAGTGCATAGTAGAGATATAGGCGACAGTGAAGAGTTGTGAACCATGGGGAGTTGTGAACACCGTCAATTCCCGCTATAAATGAAAAAAGTGGTAACAATTTTTAAATGTTTCCACTGTCATAACGTCACTTCCTCATTAGAAAGTGTTTCATTAACTCATGTTCTTCGTATTCAGGTAACTAGCGAATAAATACACCAAACAAGAAGTTTTTTTACACAATTGTATTTGTGGTATGTGGAGTCCCGTTATGTAGCTGATTTCAAAGTAAATTAGTGCAAAACATTCTTTAAGCAATTGGCTTTCATTGACAAAAAAATGGATGAAACTTTAGTGTGTCGATGGAGATACGTATTTTTCGAAGATATGTAAAGTGGGGAGTTGTGAACCATACATTTCAGTGAATTATAGTTTTTTTCAAAAGTGAACACTATCATAATTTGAAAATTGGGGTGGCTCATACACATTATGATATAAAAAGGTTAAATTTTATGTGAAGCCTGTTACTACCACAATTTTAATCTCCCTATGCCGCAACCGCGAATTCAGGTGACTTTGCGCTAATCATTTTGTCACCTACGCATTGCGAATCAGATCTCTTTTCCATCTCATCTTTAGTTTTGAATATTTTAAAATTAATCTTCTATAGCCCTAAGAAAAATAAACAAAAAAAATTAAATTCTTTTACTTTTCGCGATTTTATTTTAAAATTCTTCAGCCCGTGGATGTATTAAGGTGTCCTTTACAAATACCAGGTAAAATTTCGAAAATCGACCAATGTTTATGGTAGCTATGCCCCGAAAACAAAACTATGTTCACAACTCCCCACCGTCTCCTACTAATAAAAGGAATCATAACATGCCGAATAAAGAAAAAATGATGCAAAGAGTTTGATTAGAAGTGTATAAATTCACCAATACTATTTTGGTATACATAAATTATGGGAAAGCAAACTAAAAGATGTACAAAAGAAACAGACTAATAAAGTAAAATAGAAAACACATATAACATGCAATCAAACTCGTATAAATGCAGCAAATGTTGTATATTTACCATTAACGACAATTGCATGCTATTAGACTTTCATCATGCTATATGCTGGCCTGGAATGGATGACTCACGTGCGTCGGTAAATTCATTGTACCCTAATTTATCTAATCCGACTTTCCCGAATGAATAGAACCAAATGCACAAATTGATCAGAAGTATTACCCACTATTCTATCATATACGCCAGTTCTGCATCCATTCCCTGCCATGCGACTTGCGCATAACGATTGTATACTAGTACGAAAAGCTACGATTATTACAAAGCGGTTTCTACTTATGTATTAAGGTTTCTACTTATGTATTTATTAAATTAATTTAATTATAAAATTAATTTAATTAGTATTTGCACGATGACGAAGTCGACCGATAAATGAACAAACAATGACTCCCACTGTGAGGGCGTCCACGAATACCGCCTTTAAATTGTGGAACAATATTTGCAAACACCGTATTAGGGACACGATCATTATTTGAATCCCACGACTTGCGAATAAGCAAACGTCAACTGTATCAGAGATTCGTATTACACAGCAAGGGTAAGACCCATGACACACCGTGCACGACTGGCATATTTTAAAACATACTGCACTTGAAAAAAGAATATTAGTAATCCAAAAACCATAGAAATATTACACTAACTAATAATGACTGAACTTTGCTTTGGACTGATAAGAGTAGGAAAAGTCATGCAACATGAAAAAGGCCCAATAAGCCCTCCAGTCCTCCTCGATGCACCATCATCGAGGAGTATTGCAATCAACATCTTAAAGCTACTTTCTGTTAGAGGTAAATAAGAAAAGCTAAAATTATGCAAAATAGAATATGCATGCCTATTTTCCTAGTTGACACCTCAAATGGAGATTTATGAACAAACTAGTAGAAATTATTGATTAGTTGTAGTACCGGCAATCCAATAAACCTAAACGTGGAAATTGAAGATAAAATATCTCGAGAATTCCGCCTACTACATTGAAATTAAAAAATACGTGTCGAATATAGTGTACGTGTCGAAAGTTACAGTGTAAACCGAAAAAAATGTTACAGTGAAGACCCGATTTTATGAAAATCCGTTTGATGGGCTCTAGCAGCCCAACCAAGTCAAATACAAGTATCAGAAAGGGTTATGAGGCTATGTCTAGGGATTAAAGAAGAATATTTAAACAGCCTCTGTTTATTAAAAGGAAAAACAAAATATGGACCGATATTGTCAATATCCCATTTTGTCAGTCTGAAATACGCCAAGGTGCTGATAAAAAGGGTTCGCGACATTAGGCATAAGTACGTTTGACATATATATGTTAGGTATACGTACGTTAGACATAATGAACGATTGGCATAAAGTACGAAAGGCATAATGGGCGATAGGCATAATTTGCAAAAAGACGCATAGTTTTTTATTGTAGAAATTTTTAACCTTAAGCTTGTTTTTCGAGTTAGAAAAATCTATGTTATGCTACATTATCATCCCGTTTTAACGAGAGGCTTCAAAATCAACAATACTATACAAGTTAAATCCTAGAAACGTAGATTTTTTTTATTTTCCCGTGTTACTGCAAAAGTAAGGCTAGAAGGATCTTCATTTAAATGACCGGTTTTTTTTATTCATTTCGTTTATTTGATAGGCACAAATGCGTTAGCTTGGCGGTGCCAAATTCTTTTGTTTTTACATTTTGGATATCTTAAAACTAGGTGGTTACAACGTTGAAATATTTTTACAAAAGAAAAGAAAGTTTACAGCTATCTTAAGACTAGAAATAAGATTCAATATACAAGAGAGGGCCAAATAATTTTTTTATGAAAAATTTTAAAACAAGGGATTCAGTTTGATATACAAGAGGGGAAGTAATAGTATTTTACGCAATATTTTACAGTTATCTTAAAACTAACAATATAGCCTAGTACACAAAAGGGGGAACAAATATTTATGAGAAATTTCACAGATATCTTAAAACTAGGGATACAATTCTATTTACAAGATGGAGGACAAGAGTTTCAATAAAGAGCAAAAATTATAGCTATCTTAAAACTAGGAATACAGAATACTTATTTGATTTTTTTAACGAAAACTTATGCTTGGTCAAGATATTCAGAGGGTGGCTTATTTCCACATCAGTGTAGCAGCAGTTGTATCAAGGACAGAGGAGAGAAGGCGTATGGTGACAGGGAAAGAAGAGCAAAAACTGTTTCAAGCCTATTAGATATGTTAGCATTACAATTGTAACCGAATGTTGATGCATCATACACAATGATTAACAATAAAAATTTCGTTCGTGTATTTATTCTAAATGCTCCAGCTTTAAACTGGTTTGACAATGAACAATTAATTTTCGTGATTTATGAAAACTTAGAACTTTCAGTGATTTGGATAGGCTAAGTATTGGGCTACGGATGTTACGTTCGCGACGGCGTTTGTTTCGGCAACTCGTCACAGTACATGGTGTTACCAAACCTGGCAGCACTGACGGCAAAGCACATAGCGAACCCCCCGGTCGGAAACCGCTAGTCTGCGTTCGAATGAGCCCGATCAGAAACGTCACTAGCTCTATCAGCTACAACGAGCAAAACGTCATCGACAGGGAAATAAGCATTTAATGCAAGTCACCTTCGGCAGTCAGAAGCAGCATTTTTTATTGAATTGTTGGGTTACTTACTTAGAAGACCAAACTGTAGGTAAATGAAATATTATATTTGATGAAAACTATAAATATATTTTTTCTCGTTCAGCTTAAAGAACACGGCATAAATAGCGGTTCTAATTGGAGGTCCGAAAATCTAACCTAACAAGCTTTAAGAGTTTGTTATCGAGTTACCTCTGGAGGAAAGGATGCCGGAAACGGATAAATTCGACTGCAAAGTCTGCCGCCGGTCAAACAACCTGGACGATATGGTGTTTTGTCCGGGATGTGAGGAATGGATCCACTACCAGTGCGCTGGTGTCGATAGTACCGTAGCAGACAAAAGTTGGCTGTGCGAAAAATGTTCAGCTCGTACATCGGAACACGTGACATCGGCGGGAGGAATTCCCGTAATTAACTCTCCCGCTATACCGTCTGGCTTGCCGACGATCGCGACAACAACCGATACGACAAATTCCAGTCGTTCGCTACTGACCGAGCAGGCAAGGGCAAACCTCCAATGGATCCAAGAGCAGAGAAGTACACTTGAGCGGGAGATAGAGGAGAATCTTATAAGGGCTGATTTCTTCACCCTCGCTTAACTTTTAAACCAGGCTCACCAGTACGTTTAAACCTGGCTTAAATGATAAGCGAGGGTGAAGAAATCGACCCTAATTGAAACGAAGCGGAAGAAGTTGGAGCTGCATCGGCTAGCCAACAAAGCCATTATGGGGATATTTGATCAGACGAGGGAGAGCCTTCGACGGGCATGAATGAACCTGCTACGACCGGCGTCGTTAGTGAAGGGAACTGGATGCAAAGAATGGTTGATGAGATGAAGAATCTATCGATTATTCAGGGGAGCACGGCGACAGGGGCGGTCAAGTCCACGTACGGCCATAGTTCCACACCGACGACCACAGGGACTGTTAAGTGCTTTTGATCCGTCTCTTTCGCCGACACTACTGGGTGCTGGAGCTGGCACAACGTATCTTCCTCCAAACGTAATTTCCCCCCGTTCAGCTTACTATTGCTTCATCACAAACGCCAGTGTGCACACAGCCCACGAGTGATTATTTTTTTCATCCTGGAATAAACCAACTAGTCTCGGTAGTCGAGTGCCTGTAATGACGTGCCACGGAAGTTCCGATCAAACCAAAGTTGGGACAGCCTGTCCTACGATTCCAACAGTTAGTTATCCCTCTCATTTTTCGGGATTGGTGGCCAGTACGGGCCTAGCTGGATCAGGCAACCTGCCAGCAGGTTTGTTTCGGCAACCGCAACAATTTCTCGGGTTACTGTACAATGTGGACTCAATGAGTGGGGTTCAGTCAACCGCCCCGCTCCCTCAATACCCCCCCGGGCGTATGTTTATCGATGGAGGCATTGGCGGTGAACAGTTTACACATCCACTACCGTTTCCTGGTCGTATAGCGAGCGCCATTGCAGCCGGTAGGGGACCGCCAATGCTAGGGAACCCAGTTCCAGAGCTTCCACGGATGTATGATCCAGTTCGTCTTTCACAAGCGACCCCCACTCAGCAACAATTGATGGCAAAACAGGTTATGCCAAAGGACCTCCCGCCTTTTAGGGGAGACCCAGAGGATTGGCCTCTATTCTATAGTGCTTATATGAACTCAACAACAGCGTGTGGTTACTCGGACGTCGAAAATTGGGCCAGACTACAAAGAGCTCTACAGGGCAAGGCGTTCGAATCGGTAAAGAGTCGACTGCTGCTCCCAGCGTGTGTACCACAGGTTTTATCTACGCTTTACATGTTGTACGGACGACCCGAACTGATCATCCAAACACTGCTGAACAAAGTTCGTGAGACCCCGGCCCCAAAGTCGGACCGACTGGATACTTCACGCTAGTTATGGCTAAGGCAAAGGTAGCACCATTAAAGGCTTTATCAGTACCTCACCTGGAGCTGATGGGTGCTCTGCTAGGGGCAAGACTGGCAAAGACAGCCTGCGAATATCATACGTTTCCTATTTGTCGACGAATAATGTGGACTGATTCAGAAACAACCCTGGCTTGGATTCAGTCCCAACACTGCCGTTACAGACAATTCGTAGCCTTCAGAGTAGGGGAGATCCTTAGCAAGACGGAAGCAATCGAGTGGAGGTGGCTCCCTTAACGACACAATGTAGCCGATGAAGCCACCAAATGGGGAAAAGGTCCCAGTACAAATGTCCATTCGCGTTGGTTTCGCGGTCCCGACTTCCTATACTTGCCGGAAGTGGAATGGCCGAAAAGGACATCAAAGAAACCGCCGGAGACGGAGGAAGAGCTGCGGTCTTGCCTAATGCATCGAGTGCTGATCGTCGATGACGTCATCCGTTGGAGTAACTTCTCCAAATGGGAGCGTGTACTGAGAGCGGTAGCTTACGTCCATCGCTTCGCAGTTAACTGCCGTCATCGAATTCAGAAGCAGCCAGCTGTGGCGGGTATCCTGAATCAAGAGTAATTGCAGAGGGCGGAAAACAGTCTCTGGCGTTTAGTGCAAGCCTCAGTATACTCGGACGAAGTAGCGGGGCTTAAACATCGAAACGAGAACTCCAAAGGGAACATCGAGAAAACAAGTCCCGTTTACAAACTGACACCTTTTCTGGATGAGCCTGGTGTGATGCGGGTCTCCAGTCGTATTGGCACCGTGCCCTTTGTTACGTACGATTTCAAGTTCCCGATCATCTTACCACGTGACCACCCGTTAACGGAGTTACTCGTCGGATGGTACCATCGCCGATATTTACACGTCAACCACGCGACGGTGTACAACGAAATTATTCAACGTTTCCACGTTTCTTGTCTTCGCACAGTAGTTAGAAAAATAGCGAAGAATTGCCAAGTTTGTAGGGTTTTTAGGGCTGCGCCAGCTGTGCCGAGGATGGCACCCCTGCCAGAATCTCGTTTCGCTGTTTCGATGCGTCCATTCTCTTATGTCGGCTTAGACTACTTCGGACTCGTTCCGGTTAGAGTTGGTCGCAGCTGCACTAAAAGATGGGTTGCTCTATTTACGTGCCTCACGGTGACAGCCGTACATCTGGAAGTTGTCCATTCACTGACAACGGAATCCTGCAAGATGGCCGTTCGTCGGTTTGTAGCACGCCGTGGATCACCAATCGAAATCAGGTCTGACAACGGGACTAATTTTCTGGGAGCTAGCAGGGAATTAAAAGAACAAATTGAAGCGATCGGGAAGCAGTTGGCGGAGACGTTTACCAATGCAACCACTAAGTGGGTTTTCAATCCACCATCCGCTCCCTATTTCGGCGGCTCTTGGGAGCGTCTTGTGAGATCGGTCAAGACGGCTCTGGGATCAATGACCGTCGAACGGAATCCAGATGAGGAAACGTTAGTGACCGTCGTCGCGGAGGCCGAGTCTATAGTAAACTCTAGGCCGTTAACAACTATTCCACTGGAGAACCCTAACCAGGAAGGACTTACACCTAATCACTTCATCCTTCTAAGCTCGAGCGGAATCACACAGCCGCCCAGAACTATACCCGAGACGTTGAGGATCACTCGTACAAATTGGAATATGGCCAGACAACTGCTGGACCGGTTTTGGAGACGGTGGATCAGAGAATATCTCCCAACTATCGCGAATAGAACCAAATGGTTCGAAGAAGTGGAGCCGGTGAAGGTGAATGACTTGGTGACGATCGTCAACGAGAACCAGCGCAACGGATGGACCAGAGGACGTATCCTGTCGGTGATTCGAGGAAACGATGGACGTGTCCGACAAGCAACAGTACAAACGACGAGCGGAGTACTCCGGCGTCCAGTGTCTAAACTGGCAGTGCAGTAGTAACGCGGAGTCATGGCCGGGAACGGAAGTGCGTTACGGGTCGGGGAGTGTTACCAAACCTGGCAGCACTGACGGCAAAGCACATAGCGAACCCCCCTGGTCGGAAACCGCTAGTCTGCGTTCGAATGAGGCCGATCAGAAACGTCACTAGCTACAACGAGCAAAACGTCATCGACAGGGACATAAGCATTTAATGCAAGTCACCTTCGGCAGTCAGAAGCAGCATTTTTTATTGAATTGTTGGGTTAATTACTTAGAAGACCAAACTGTAGGTAAATGAAATATTATATTTGATGAAAACTATAAATATATTTTTTCTCGTTCAGCTTAAAGAACACGGCATAAATAGCGGTTCTAATTAGAGGTCCGAAAATCTAACCTAACAAGATGGAAAAACCTCTCTCGCATCAGATATTTTGCATAGTTCTATCTTTGATGGCAAAAAAATCTAATCATTAAACTAAATAATATGGGAAGAAATATAGTAGAAGCAACTATATTTGTATGTTCGTTGAATGAATAATAATAAAGTTGATTATTCTTTATTTCATGAGCTGTTCTTCAAGTCATATATTTTCTTATTAGACAATTGAAACATACATGTATGTAATCATTATCAAAATTATATGTGTATTGTCTAAACCTAATTACAAATGAGTTTCCTCGTGCTAAATGATCGCTTCTTTTACTTGAGCAAAAATTCTACAAATTAATGCGGTAGGATAAAATGTTGATCGAGTTTGGTCAGCAAACAGCGTACTTTTACAACACAAAATTCTTTTAGTTGTACATCAACATGATGGAATGATGGAAAACGATTGGATAACAAAAAATCATATTTTTGATTTTGACGTCATTTTATTAATTGCTTCGGGATGACGAAATATAGTGCTTTTACTCTTTACACAAAAAATATGAAATGTACCGGTTTATCCGAATCATTTACTAGCAATTGTCGAATTAATGTGCCAATGCTACCATTGGTTATCATAGCACATAATGCGGCGTCGTTCGTGTGTTTCCTGGTACAATACGACCTTTGAGTGGTTCAAGTGAAGCTCGTTTTCCATATGACTAGGAAATAGAATATATTAAAACTATTATGAAATTATTTAAATTTTTTTTTCTCGGCACTAGATCTCATTTTCATCTCATTCTAGTACTATGAAACCATTCCCATAGTCAGAAATTCGAGTGACAGGTAGAAAGAGAGCTTTATAAATACGTTCTAGAAAATAAACCAAAAATATTCTCAATCTGCGGATTCCATCGCCTTGTGCGACAACATTGACACAGTACTAACACAATTTGCCTCCAGAAGGCACCACTAAGCTGAACATTTTTTTCTTCTCCCGAATAAATACCAAAAGTATCATGGTTCAAAATAAAACACGATCGACGATATCTGCTTCGGGTATTTCCTCTAACCCATTCACGGCAATTATCATGTGTTAGACTATTACTTTGTTTTCCGCAAAATTATCGCAAATTCATCGCTGATAATTACTATGAAAGCAATTTTCCTATTCATTAGGCAGCTGCAATAGCGAACGTGAAGTTCGGGCAGAAACGAGAGTGAAAATCGAGGAGGTAAGTAAGGGTAATGATTACAAGGAAACGTATTGGTTGTAAAATATTCTTAGATTGTTTATCTACTGAGATTGTCTATAAAAAACTCTATTTTCGATCTAGTAAGGGCGGCCTACTTAATAGCATATGTTAACAGACAGCCAGTACCACAAATAATGAAACAAATACTAAAATACTCAAATATGTTTGTAAGCATGTTAACATGCTAGCATGCAACGTTAAAAAATAAATTTTGGAAAAAAAAAATCCAGAAATAAATGATGGTATTCAGTTTGGTATTGTTTAACACAGGCATATTCATCCCTTATAAAGCTTTTAACGACCCATTGTTAAAGCTGCACGCATACGAAATGACAGGAACACACCACAAAAAATTCTCACTCTGGATTTTGCTCTAGGTACTCCAACTCGACAACAGCCACAGCGTTTAAATAGGTAGAACAAAATCAATAGTGATTATCTTTTGAGGCATGTGTCCTGTCGCCTCATGTGCGAATAGCTTTAAGTTAGTTTTTCATGGAGCTGGAACAATGGAAATAGGTTCAAATCAGATTTTCGGTGCTGGAGATATATGTTAACGAGCATTTATAACATCATGGAATTAAAATAACTAAAACGCTATCAGTATTGATATTGAAATTCGAAAATAATATGTAACCTAACAATCTGTTTAGAGAGTCATCACAGCCGATTTCTAGCGTCCATGACATATAAAGGAACAGTACAACGATCCTATTTACAATTAGTATTCCTTTTTGAAACATATTCGAATCTGAAACTTAAACAATGAAAGAATGCTGCGTTCAAAAAGCCACGCGTTGAAAAATACGCGTGGGATGTATCATACGTGTAACTGTACGGTGCTATAAATATTTACGCTTGATATTTGTGCTAACATAGTTAATTGGACTTAAATTAAATTGATGCTCTCGTTTATGATTTACATAAGGCCACATTTCGGCTACTATAATTTATCCGGATAGTTTTTTTTTATTTGAAGCCAATTCAGAGACAGTATGTTTTCCAACTCTCGACAATTGGCCGATGGCGTGGCGATGCTAGTCCAAGTTACTATTACGTAAAGCAGCTTATTTTAGACGGCTCTACGTGTCCTGTCAAACCTTCAGCTAGACATGACGAAACTCAGTGCATGGAAATTAGCACTTCCTTCAAAAGGCAATACGTCCTATGGCTTCAACGAATTCAAGCATGCGAAAGCCGATCATAAAAAGGCAGGGAAGACTTTTTTTCCGCTCCACGAAACTGTTCGGGGCCAACGCGCTGGAAGTACTAGCTTTTAACAAACAAGGTAAAGAGAGCTATCCGGTAGGGCAGGCAGCGGAAACGTCGAGCAAAACAAAATAGTTTCCGAACTTTTTTGCTGCTAGCCGGCTTTAGACGATGTAGCTTTAAATAGCTGCTTGCAAACAATGGCAATGCCAATTTGGAGAGATTGTTGAACAGATTGATCCCTTTCACTTTCGCATCGACATCGCCGTCGCATGCGTGTCGAGAATTGATTAATAGCTACAGCCAGGCGCTCTGCAGTGCGTGTAGTTCGATTGACGGTCGAGATGGATTGTGACCACAGTGGATCCAATGTTGAAGTTCTGTTTGTGACCAGCTGGAAGATGGTTCGTGTGACATTTCGAATTAGCATAACATTAACGCCACCTCAAGGTTCTGTATAGTGCGAAAGAAGACTGTAGTTTCTCTGCAGGTGAGGGTATTTCTTCGTTTCGCTTTGCCACGGTGTAGTGTAGTAGGTAACTCGCGGCATCGATTATGCTATTTTTCAAGTATTTTTCTATGCTTTTTACGCGCGTGATTTCTGCGATAGATGAAGTACGCGAGTCTACTAATGGCATGATAATTTCCATTGTTGTGGCACCGTGGATGGATCTGGCTGGTATTTTTATCGAGGTGTAGCTTTCGCTAGTGTTTGGCAATGACGTAATTAGTAATACGTTAATTTGAATCATGTTGGTAGAACAAAACCCTTCCAGGATTGTGGAGAAACTTTCATATTTATCTTTGCATGTCCCAGCGACAAGCGAAGAATTGAGTTACTAATTAAGTATTACATTACATGCTGGCACTTCAGGTCGTCAAACGGTGAGATAACATAATTCTCACAAGTCCCTTATCTCATGCGGTAATTGTTCTGAATCGCGGCTTTTTCGAAAAAAGGGGTAATTTTGTGTGGAAATGGTTCTAAATGGCCTATTTTACAACAAGCAATAAAAAAATTCGGGGGGAAAGCTTTAAAGTAGTTTAAACTGGAAAAATAAGTTTTTCCCCCATACATTTATAACAGTGGCATTGCGCATGAGAAAGTGACGCTAAGGGCGAAGGTAGTGTGATGCGGCTTGGCCTCATAGTCGAGTCCAAGGATTCGAAGCGGCGCAAAGCCGCTGGTAACCCGCTGGACGAGGTGGTCTTCATTTTGCCATCGAAGGGTGCAATCATACCTGTAATCCACTCGTTTGCCCGGTATACTCAAACATAGGGGCTATCGCTGAGCGGCAGCGAAGTCGGACAGCACTGGAATGAAGCGATGTGGCGTAGCCACACTCGGCACTTACACCCATAGGCATGATACTGTACCTTGATGTGGTCCGGGGGCTTTTCCACCAAAGCAGTATTACAGTGAATATATCACAGAAACTTGGGTTACGATTATTTTCTTTTTAGTTAAGCTACATTGTGATCAATTTTAGTACTTAACTTGGCGACCTTTATTATTCACTGCCATGCTCAAATAATATACAATGTGGGTTTAGGGCCCAATTCTCTCTGCAGGCAACCTTCTTTTGTTGCTATATTTTCGGTTGGATCCATGCTAACACTCACTAACACAAGTTGCTTGTTCTCTCGTACACACTAGCAATCTCTCGTTTCAAACGTACAAACGTGGCCTACGCGATGGCACAAACCTGGTCACAAATACGAACGTCCGCGATTTCGCCAATATTCAAACACCCCGATTAATTAGGTGAACGTTGGAACCTAAGAACCTAAGCTCGCACAATTATGAATCGGTCACGTCCGGAAGTCTCCGCCCTTGATCCTAGCAGTCCGAATTCATGCCATTAGTTGGACCAATAGAAATAAAAACTAGACTAGACGCGATCATTGAAGAATACGCGAACATGCGAATGACCACACGCTTATAAAAATAATGTGTACATACATACTAGCACACGCGACAAAAACGTCCACATACAAACGCTCGAGTCCTTCGCTATCATCCACGCACGACCACACCCACGATCTCGTAAAAAGTATAACATCCCGGTGACTAAGTGAATGGTTTAGCACTTATAAATTAACAATCCCGGTCTCGATAGTGAACCTCCAAATGCCCGTGTTCGCGCGATCATGAATCGGTTTCTTCCGGAATCCCCTTTTCTCGGCCCTAGTAGCATAAGTCCAATGCCTTCAGGTGGACCAATCAAAATACAATGCTCATATCCACTAAACTACATAAAAATCTAATGTATACACACAAAGTCACACATACGCGACAAGCAAATATAAAAATGCTTGAGCCCTTCGCGACCATCCACGCAACCTATACCCGCGCTCTTCCAGACATTATAACATCCCGTTGATGATATGAACGTCTGAGCACTTGTAATCACTCAAACGCGGTCTCAAGCGTAAACCTACAGTCCCCCGCACTCGCGCGATCATGAATCGTTCACGTCCGGAAGTCTTTATCCTCGATTCCAGAAGTCTGGGTCCATGCCTTCAATTGTCAATTTAAAAGAAAGCTCTCATATACACTGGACAACACGGTCCATGGCGACATGACCGGGAAATCTAGTGATATGGAGTAACTCACTCCCTGTCAGAATATGATCCGTACACCGAACACTAAATATCAGAATGACGGTCCGCGTGGCACATACACCGAGCACACGCGACAAGCACGTCAACAAACGATACTTCAGATCTTCGCGATCATCTACGCACGCCTACATTCGCGATCGCAACACTCCGGTAAAAACGTGAACGTTTTAGTACTTACGAAGTTACAAACGCGGTCTCAAACGCGAACCAGCAAACGCGCGCGATCATGAATCGGTCACTCTTTATCCTCCATTCTAGTAACTTCGGTCCATACATTCAGTTATACAAATCGAAAAATAAAGCTCATATCCACAAGGTAACACGTTCCTTGGCGACATGACTGAGAACTCTAGTGATATGTAAGAACCCATTTTTTTCTAGAATCTGAACCGCACATTAAAATTAAAATAAGTATCAGATTCACGGTCCGATCATTCTAGAATACACGCGAATATGCGAAAGCAAACAGCATTTATATAGAATATTTGCACGTTACATACACGTTAGCACACGCGACATACAAAGGCACACGCGATCGAACACGTTAACGTACAAATGCTCGAGCTCTTCGCGATGATACACGCGATCGCAAGTCCCTATGCCCGCACATACGTGAACCGTACAATGAATATCACATTCAGAGTCACGGCCAGCTACAATTGGTCTAAAGCAGTGTTTTAGTGGGTGACATTGCCTGTCTCGTCTGCAAATTGTAGTATGTGATTCTGACGGGGAGCCCTTCCGAGAACCTAGCTCTACAGCTCCAGTAGCCACATTCTGACAGAGAGTGAGTTACCCTATAGCGCTAGAGTCCTTGGTTATGTCGCCATGTAACGTGGTGTCCAGTGGATATGAGAGCTTTGTTTTTTCAATTGATCCAATTGAAGGCATGGACCTAGTCTGCTAATATCAAGGATAGCAACAAACGGAAGTTACCGATTCATGATAGTGCGACCGCGGAAGTTTTTAGGTTCACGCTTGAGACAGCGTTTGAAAATTTATAGGAGCTGAGACATTCACTTTATCACCGGGATGTTATCATGTTTACGAGATCCCGGGTGTAGGTTCCGTGGATGGTCGCGAAGGGCTCAAGCATTTGCATATTAACGTGTTTGTCACGTGTATGTGACTTTGCGTGTATAATTTCGATTTAAAAATCATGTTGCGTGTATTTTTAATGATCGCGCGCGGACTGCCAATCTAATGCTTAATTTTTAGTGTATGGTACAGATGGTAAAAGAGAATCAGTTTCCCCATATCACTAGCGTTCCAGGTGATGTCGCCATGGAACGTGTTGTCTAGTGAACATTCTAGCATCATTTTTTGTTGGTTCAACTGGAGGCAATAGTCTAAGCTGCTAGGACCGCGGTTGGACTTCCAGACGTGGTGGGTGGCGCGTTTCAAGATCGCGCGAGTGGTGGGTTAATGTTTGAGACCGCGTTTGTAAGTTTATAGATGTTACGTTTACTTAACTACAGGGGTGTTCTAATGTTGGCAAAATCGAGGTCGTATGTGTAGAGGATTGCAATTGCATGGTCGCGTTTGTGACCAGGTTTGTGTAATCGCGAAGGACACGAGCGTTTTTGCGGTTGTTCCTATATAAATATATAGAGTATAGTATAGTATATAGTAAACTAATAAAAGGAATCATAGCATGCCGAATAAAGAAAAAAATGCAAAGAGTATGATTAGAATGAGTAATAGAAAAGCAAACTAATAGATGTACAAAAGAACAGATTAACCCCTCTGAAGGCAAGGTAAAATCCTAACATTAAAGGGCAAGCCGTGCCTCTTAGGCCCGTTCAAATCCAAGCTCCTTTTTGCCTTTCTCATATAGAAAAGTTTTGCAATTGGTCGAAATTTCGACTTTTTAACCGAGACCCGCAGGGCCAAATCTCATACCATTCGACTCAGTTTCTCGAGATCGTAAAAGGTCTGTATGTGTGTGTATGTATGTATGTGGCAAACAATCTCACCGATTTTTCTCAGAGATGGCTAGACCGATTTTCAAATGAAAGATACAACCTTCCCATCGGTCGCTATTGATTTTTTTTATTGATCCGACTTTCGGTTCTGGAGTTACGGGTTGAAGAGTACGATCACACAGCAACATTCCATATAATAAGACATGATGTCCAAATGATGCAATATATATTAAAATATGTGCAACATTACTTGGCTTTGCATATCTAGGTCTATAATTCATTAATGACCCACCGAAGTCACTTCGACCGCATTGGCCAGCTATGACGGTTCTTGATGCACCGGGGAAGCTTACCAAGTTCCTAAGATAATGTCATACCTATTTCTCAGCGAATTCTTTACCGATTTTTACAAATGAAATGGTTTCAAATGAAAGGTACAGCGGTCCCATTGCCTGCCGTTGAGTTTCTAATTGATCCGACTTCCGGTTCCGGAATTACAGGATGATGAGTACGAACACGCAGCAAATCCCGATTTCAGCGTATAAGGCGCCGGATGTAAAAAGGTGATTTTTTTGGCAAAAGGTGAGTATTTCTTCACGTTCACCGTCGATTGGTTCTGAGCTCCATTTCGTTGGATCATGACCAATACATGTTTCTGGGTTGGTATTAATTTCTTCTGATGCATAACCGGAGTACATATTCAGATTCTTCTAACCAGTCTGCATCAGATTCATTGTCGCATCTTATTCCTCGCTTTGCATATCAGCTTCGGCATCGTCTGCTGTTGAAATTGCTGCTAATACCCGATCAGAATGAAATAACAAGATTATAACAGAACGCAATTTTTGTATCATATTGTGTTATAAAATAGGTCTCGTTAGTAGTTAAAATAACAAAAAATTATAACAAGTACCAATGCGAGATATAGTTTGGAAATATTTCTGTTATGTGTTTCTGATCGGGTATGGAGATGAACTCATCAAAATGTTTTATAAATATTAATGTACAAAATCCGTGGCATTCCTAGTAAATATTGCATGCACACCGGGCCTGCCAGGCCCGGCTTATTTTCGTGCATGTAAAAAAATCAAACATAGCTGCGCATCACTCCATACATGAAAATTTCACGACCCTTTATTTTTGTTATAGATTTCAAAGCTACTTATCAAAATTTCCATGCCCAAGCTCAAACTGCATACACATTTTTTGTAACTAAAAAAATGTAACGTGCCGGGTCTCTGAGACCCGCGTGCCTTTTTGAGGGTTAATGAAGTTGAATATAAAAACACATGTAACATAAAATCAAACTACTTTAACTCGTGCAAATGTTGTTCATTTGCTATTAACGACAATTGCATTTTGTTAGACTTTCATCAAGCTATGCTGACCGGGAATGGATGACTCACGTGCGTCGGTAAATTAATTGTACCTTAATTTATCCAATCCAACCTTTCCGAATGAATAGAATCGAATGCACAAATTGAATACCGGAAAGATTACCGATTATTCTACCATATACGCCAGTGCTGCATCCATTCCCTGAGCCAACTGTCACAAATTATCAGACGAATACATACACAGATAGACATACGACTAGCGCATAACAATTGTACACTAGTACTAAAAACTACAATTACTACAAAACGGCAACTAATAGATTTCTATTGATGTATACATTAAATTAATTTAATAATATTAAATTATTTAATAAGCCTGTTCAAGATGACGAAGTCGGCCGATAAATGGACACACAATGGCCCCCACTGTGAGCCCCTTCACCAATACTGCCATTTAGCTGTGGAATAATGCCATCAAACACAGCCCACAGCAAAAGTCAATGCACGTCGACCCGCCAGCCGGTCACGTCAGCGAGCACAGGCTAGTGGTTGAGCGTTAGTATGGGTTGGCGCAGTGTGAAAAAAACATAAAACATAAAAAAGACCCATGTTTATGTTTTTAAAATGATAATTTAAAATAAATATTACATTGTTGACATTTTACGATGAACAAACGCGAATAACTTTTAAAAAGGGTGTAATTTTTTTAGCGGGCTGATAGGACTGCAGCTAAGAGCTTAGGGGATCTCGGTTAGTCCCGCGAGACAAAATTTGCAAAATCGGACGAATTAGCAACTGTCTGCCAAGTAAACACTGGTCCTCGGGAGGAGGACTAAATTTTGCGCCTGTTTGTATCGAAGTGTATAACGTTAAGTCCACTATTTTGTCTAGTCCAATGCATTTGGATCACATACATTTGCAGGTTTTTCATATTGCAAATAGGGCGATGACCCTATTTTGGGCTCACTCGTTAGGGTGGCGCACTCTATTATTAATTACTCGACCTATGTACAATCGTTGAAATACATATAAATTATGATCAATGCGTTAGGGTCAATATATTTACTTAATTCCTGAGAACCAGTATATTAAATAACTTGTATACGAGTGCAATAGAAACGCTTTCCTCTTACTTCCACCCTACCATACCACCAACAAACATAATGAAGCTATCGAAAATGCAAATATACACTGAAGTCTTTTTAGGCGGTTTTATGGCGCATCCCCTACATAAAGAAGCCTAAGTGTACAGTATGTAAAATAATTAAAGACACCCTCGTTCTTTTCTATTTAATCCCATTACCACTACTAGACTGCCACACTTTATTACGACGACTAACTTATTCAGTTTTTTATTTGTTGGCTGTGAAACGATAAATCAAAAATTTTAAAGGAATGCTCATCGTACAATACAACAAACCTTTCCTATGACCAAAACTACTGAAACGATAAAGGGGTGGGTTTAATTTTTTACATACTGTATATAGGAATTGTTGCATTCGCGCAATTCTCTGTTTTCATCTTCGTCGATGAATCTTTGATCATGTAGTAGAAGATTAGTTTGATCATTTAATAAGCGCGTCTTTTAAAGATTACTGCTAGTGGGTAATACTGGAAATCGTTACCAAACATCTTAGCTGCAATGAGTCGAACTCTCAACAGTTCCCCATTTGATAATCAAAATCATGCTTAGTTTCTGGGTTTCAGTATTGCACTTGATGTACTCAATTAAGCGCTTTGCAGAGTACTTGAATGATTCTCTTATTTCATTTAAAAATATTAAAAACTATGTTGAATAATTTGTTGCGGTTATATATAGCAGAAGGATATCAGATTTTTTTACTTGAACAACACTGTTATATGAAGTACAATTTTGTTTTTTGGTTTGAGGTTAGTAGATTGCAGATCTTGATACTGCTACCTGCTAAAAGCGTTCCTGCAAATGAACGAAATCGATTGAAAATTTGTGTAGATTTTGGGAAATCTTGGCAATAATTGGAAGCAAATTATAGGTCAAGTCATTGGTGCTTGGTGGTCTTTACCCTATCTGCATTATGAAAAGCCTGCAAATGTATGTGATCCTTGAAAAGTCTTGACAAGAATTCACAGAATCAGCGTAAAACAAATATTTTTTAATATGAGCGCTGTAGGATTATACGCAAAAATGCTTTTACTTAAATTTGATTTATTTGAGAAAGACAAAAAAGCGTTCTCCAATTTTTCAATATATTGTAGGCAAAAGTACAGCCTTTCAAATACAATCAAAATTATCGATTTTAGTTTGCCCCATTTTGAGATATCGTCATTTGAAAAGGGCGTATTTTTAAGTGAAAATTAAGCATAACTTTTGATCCAGACAAGATGAAAAGTTTCTTTCTTCAGCAAAAGTTGCCTCTAATCATGCTCTAAAAGTACACTGAAGAGTACTTTTGTGAGAAAAATCATATTAAAAAACTGTACGGAGAAAACTGCTTTTTTGAGAGACACCCTAAGTTATGATTTGGAATTCACTATAAAATGAAAACGGTTTGAGATACAAAGTTAGTATCTTCAACAAAGTTGCTCAGAATTGATTGTTCTAGAATATTGCAGAAGAAAGTATCATTCTCTCTGAACTATAATTTGAAATAATGTCTACAACTTTGATACTTTAAGGGCCACCCTAAAACCGTTTCAGCCAAAAGATGCAATTTGTCACGCACAATAAATGTTTCTAAGACACCAAATCTCTAAACCTAAAGATGAATGCGTTAACAATTGTTTCCCGCTAATTTCGCTTCCTGGACCACTGTGCAATGTATCAAGCTCCTAACAAGAAACGGATCAATCGACTATTAACTAATTCAGAGAGCGCTGATAATCGTAATGTCCACGAATACTAATTTCCTTGTAACTATGTATTCTGCCAGTTATGATTCCTGTTGTAGCGTGTATTAATAATCGATTTGCTTGAAAATCAAAAATAAATTAAGATTTTAATTGTTAGAACTAAGCCACTGAGAACAGTTTCGGACAACTAAGTTTAAAATGCTTGTAATCGTATGACCACCATCCTGGCATATCCCATAATTATAACGATCACTTGGATATCAATTCCGTAACACTTACGCACTAAACGGCAGGACAGAACCACCTTTGGTGGTAACCTCTTGATTATCTTTAGATGTGCCTTTTACTCAACTTTTACGCTTGAGATGGATGTCTGTTCTCTGTGGCGAAATTGATGTTGCTTCTCAGTTTTGCACGACCCAGCGGAAACTTGGCCAGGATCCCGCTGCTCTGTCATCGATGTTACGTGATATTCGTTATGAAATATTGTTTGTTTGTCTCATAGTTGGTTTTATTAACCCCGCTCCACTAGTACGTCTCAAATTTTTAGTTTTTCTCTCGGTAATTCATGGTTTTTCCCCTACTATCAATACATCATTTAAGAACGGCCCTTGGTAATATCTTTAGAGCAGACAATCCAATGATAAATAGGATTAACAGAATTTTTGTGCATTTTTAGCACCTTGTGTCACATCCCGATCAGAATGAAATAACAAGATTATAACAGAACACAATTTTTGTAACGTATTGTGTTATAAATTAGGTCTCGTTAGTAGTTAAAATAACAGAAATTTATAACAAGTAGCAATGCGAGATATAATTTTGAAATATTTCTGTTATGTGTTTCTGATCGGGATCTTTTATGTTTGTTATGCATACTAAGAATACCAAATCATGTGATGTGATGGCCGGAAGATTAGAGAAGCAACACCCTCCCCCCCTTCCCCACAACTTTTAAAAAGGGTGTAATGTTTTGTTGGAACCAAATTCCAAATATCTCGGCAACTATTGAATTTTGGAAGATTTTTGTTAAATGCATTTTGATTTGAAATGACACTAACTCCTATTCTGTAATAAAATTACAGTTTTTTATGTCATTTAGTATGCAATTTAAAAACATATATAAAGTTATCGTTAGAAAAACCTTTTTACCGGTAAGTTCTCCATCATGTGTTCAAAATGTTTCTTTAAATAAATACTGCATATTAACACTTACCGAAACCTTTTCGGGTACAGCTTGGTCAGCTCGATAGCCGCTTCGTAGTCGAGCTGCATATCGTTGCATACCGTTGGCGGGTGGTCGCAGTCGGGTTGCCCGGGACACCACACCCGATGCTTTCGGGACTGTAATGACCCCCGAGGATCCCGTATCAACAGGATGACGCGGATATTTAGGCTGTGGAAGAAAGATTGAGAGCAGAAATGGGAAATTATGATTAAATTTTAACAAAGGACTTATTAGCGTTAACGAGCTTAGGGAGCTAACGTTCCTCGGGAAGCCTTTCAAAGCAGACACTTTTTGGAGAACAGTTACACGCTCTGGTAGTGACAAAATATCAGCTACCGCCTCAAATGACAAAACAATGCATGTACTGACCTCCTACCGACAGGCAACGTGTGGAAGTAGATAATCATCTAATTGGTCGTTATATTGTGCTGTTCGTATGGCTTCGCGCCGCGGAGTGATGGATGTGTCCATATAGGTAAATAAATCGCTTAGCTAATGTTTCCTGTGCCACATATCATATTAATCACAACCACACAATCACCGAGCCGCGGGTGGGAACAATAATGTGATTACATGCCACTTTCAATATCCAATGAAATCCCATTAGAGCACATCTCGCGGGAAAACCATACCACCGGCCGGGGGCCGGAAATATGGCGTAATACGCATCACGGTGAGCGCTGAGATCAAACGATAATGTTGATGTTTGCTTTGCAGTATAGTGTACTTGGATTCCCCAATCGAACATGACGGTTTGCAACAGGTGTCAAAGTAGTTGGATTGCTTGCTAACAAACAAATGGGTCAAAATTGAAAATTGAAAACCTTCACTATGCTATATTTCTCCTCAGTGAAGAAAAATTTAGTTGTGCGCGAAGGGCACAAAACCTATAACTAAATTAGTTACGGAACTTGCGTGTCGACTTTGTCTCATCAAAATCCGACACTAACTTAGTGATAGGACCAAACTAGCACCGGATTGACGCTACCTTCAAAAACGACAGCACTGTTTCTGAGTAAATTCTTAGACCTGCGAAAAAGGGCCCACACGAAAAGGAGTTATGTTTATGCTTAGTAGTTTAGTCCTGTCACTAAGTTAGTGTCAAATTTTGATGAGACGAAGTAGAAACGCAAATTCCATAACTAATTTGCATATCTTGTTTACTTCATGGATACGAAAAAATACCTAAAATTGAGCTCGTTTCACGTAACCTCTTAATCGTGGAACTTTCTTTGAGCATGAGCATGAGCATGATGACCGTACAATTCGTAGTTGCTACTCCGTGATTGACCAGAACAAGCGAAATTGCACAGAGAATCAACGAATGGGGTTTGGGAGTAGCAATCCATGCTCAATGTGCACGTTTCGAGAGTTCTATACGTTCAAATGTCTATAACGGCGCCGTCCACGTCCTTACAGTCATCGGGGAAGGAAAGGAATGTTAGTGTAGCAAACGTTGTTATGGAGACCGTGTTTACCTCTGCATCTCCACGTTGCCACGGGAAGGAGTTTTTGTTAGTAGGATGGGGTAAAGAGTTACACAAACCTGGATTCACCTTGATAAGTGATACGATCTATACCACTCTCACAAGTGTTATCATGTGTTTATTGCTATGGGAAGCCGGCTGCCGAGAATTTGATAGATTTATTGTTTATTGAATTAATTTGGAAATGTTTGTTGAATAATTTGAAAAAGCAACTTCAGCTCCGGACTACCGACAGTCGTTCCCCATGTTGATCGGAGATTTGTGCCTTGCCAAGAATTGTCTTTTCATCATTTCCTGATGGGAAGAATTGGGAAAGTGGTAAGGTTAGGGGTAAGGAAAATAACGACACAGAACAATTAAAACAGAGCATTCTGCACCCCCAGAGGGATGCTGAACGATCTGCAGGCGCTACAATAGCAGTAATAAAACTTCCAACCTCCGGAGGGATTTAAAATTTTTATTTAAGCAGTGAGCGGATATATCAACACCCCCGAGGGGACATTGAGATAACAGAACGATAACACCCCCGAAGAGATATTATCATTCAAATACGGCTAAAACTATATCTCTTTACCACACTGGGTTAATTTCAGCTCTCTGTACACAGGTTTATGTATGTATTGAGAACCAAAAATCGGAATGCGTAATTGCATTACTACAGGGCAGTTGCATGACAATTGATATGATGTTCCGTAATCGGATTCACAAAGATCACATGAAGAATAGTCAGCGCGCTGAATAGTAGCCATGTGCTAATTGAGTTTGCAATGTCCAGTCAGTGCCCTAACTAGAATACTGCAGTTGTGCTTGGAAAAATGCAACAAATTCTTTGACATTTTCGGACTCACATAAAAGTCTTTGTTTGAACGCAAGTTTGCAAGCTACTCAAATGGTTGGCATGTTCGGATGCAGCCCAAGAGCGAATCTTGTGCTTTATCCAACTTATCGACAGTGGTAGAACTGGTTCTGGACCAACGAAGTTAGTCGCAGCGCCAGCTCTAGCCAATCCGTCCGCCCATTTATTTGCAGCAATACCGGAATGACCGAGTACCCATAGAAGGTAGATAGCATTTGAAAGGCTAAGTTCTTCGATTTAAGTTCGACATGCGATTACTAATTTCGATCTCGAATCTGCCGAACTAAGTGCTTTCAGGGCAGCTTGACTGTCAGAGCAAAAATAGATTATTTTACCGCTAATTCCCTGTTGAAGTGCTGATTGTACGCCACACAGAATCGCAAAGATTTCTGCTTGAAATACGGTACAGTATCTACCAAGCAAATGAGATTGGTTTAATCTCATTTCATGACAATAGACACCAGCACCGGCTCGGCCCTCCAACAATGAACCGTCAGTATAACAATCTACGTATTCTTCAAGTTGTCATTCCATCTAGCCAGACAGCCATTCCTCGCGAAGAGGAATTCTCACATTGAAAGTTTTAAAAGGAGTTAGTTTTTACATTCATGTGAGTTTATGGTCACTGGGAGTAGGTGTATACTCATCCCAAGTAACCATTTGGAGCCACAGTCTTGTGTGGCTAGTTGCACGATCTATTGGGTTACTGTTCCAGAGCCCAGTAACCTTCAGACGGTATGCACAAGAAAGTGCTTCTTGTTTCAGCAACACATGTAGCGGTTTTATGTTCAAGAGCGCCTCTAGAGCAGCAGTAGGTGTTGTCGAGAACGCACTAGTCATCGCCATCAAGACCATCCTCTGAAGATGGTTTAACTTTGATTGGACAGCCATGACTTCTCCCTTCTGCCACCAAACAAGACACCCGTAGTCCAGTATTGGTCTTACAATTGTTGTGTAGATTTACTGAATGTACTTGGGTTTGAGTCCCTAAGATTTGCCGAAAGCTAGTCTACATTGGCCAAAGGCCATGTAAGCTTTCTTGATCCTGAAATCGATGTGAGCTGTCCAATTAAGTTTTGAGTCAAGAAGTACCCCCACGTACACACTCAATTCGGCTCGGCAATTTCCCAACAGCTGTATGGTCAGCAAATTTAGAAACTGATATCTCAGTAAAGTGAAATTTGTTTGCTGATTTTCAGTGAAGTATTTTCCGAGTCTCAGCTACCAAATGTCAGCAAAAAAAAAATTGTTTACTGAGATCTCAGCTCTTGACATTTCGGCAAGAGATGAGAAAAAACTGATATTCGGCAGAAAAAATTAAGAGTGTACTTAACTTGATCTGCGATAATAATTTCAGAGTCAAAGAACTGCAATGGACGAGCTCCGGTTGTAATTCTTCGTTGAGTGAAAAGCACCATTGATATTTTAAATTTTATTAAATTTCCTTAACAAGCCATCGGTTCCATAGAAGTGGTGACAGTACACCACCTTGAGGACATACGTAGAAGGGTGGCACGAGGATGTATGAAAAAATTGAATACTGCAGAACCAAGTTAGAAAAATTCGTAATCCTTCAACGAACTCCTATGCTAAATCTGAATCAAATCTGTTGGAGCATGTTTTAGCACAAATGATTCTAAGTATGTATGGAGTTTACTATGAGAAAATAATACATTTTCATTAAATTCATAAATATGCCGCCTGGTGCCCCTGAAAAATATATTGTATACTAGATTCTATAGATTCAGTCAAGTAGAACAGACAGACTTCTAAAGACAGTTCATAGCTATGACAACTGGTTCATGAGTTATTGCAAAATTAAACTTTCGTTGCCCTGAAAGTTATGAAAATAGTGCTGTCTCTGGCTGCCCGGCGAGCTGAACCTTCAATCAAGTCAACCTTGACGTATTTGTTGTGGTCACCAGTTATACTGTTGGTGTAAAGCGGGAATATAGTCCAGATGGTATCATCTGAAACATGTGATCTAAAGGACTTGGGATCGAATTGTAACAGAATTATTTTTATGTATTTTTTTGTGTGCAATAATATACGTTGAACAAATTAAAATTGAAACGAGACTGAAGCTGGAACGATTCCCGTTGTTTTGAAGCTCAACTGATGTCCACCACATCCCTGTGGAGCTGGAACTGGAACTGCTATAGAGTGCCCCGTAATTTGAAGGTAGGTTAATTGAGTAAGCCGGGCAATATCTGTCACTATACGCCAACAAGAGTGTCTCCGACCATGAAGCACGATTTGATTGTAACCAAAACTTTTGAATAAATCATCCACGGATTAAGTTTAGAGTAGCATCGTAAATATAACGCTAGGACATAACTTTGCTAAAATAAAATAACACGTCAGAAATAACGGTTTTGATCTCCCTTATTACTTCATTTGAAACTAACAATTCTACATAATAACGTTCCCGCTTTACATGCAGCAAAAAAAAATAAAAAATTTAGAACCGAACTCATGTCCTTCAGATTGTCTATTTATGACGCTCCCATCTGAACTATAAAACCGCCTATGTTGATAGCTGCCTAATTTGGTTTATGACTAGCATATCACGGTTAACTTGATTGAGGTATCAGCCAGAGTATCCAGATAAATTCAATTTTAACCAACGATGTAGACACTTACGTATTGTATAAAGAATAAATATTTTTAGACTACATAGGAGCGTGTCTACGAAATATTAAATAATGTGGATCGTTTATCCATGTTAAATCACATACAAACTTTAAACCATTTGTGCTAAAATATAGTGCAACCTATCAAATCAACATTTTGCATGGTTGATTGAGATCGTATAGTGAGTAGTTTTAGATCGGTTCTACTGAATTCTAAAATTTGTGCCACCCTAATACGCAGACACTCAGTTTCCTTATCTCTATTTGTCTTAACGATAAGCACAGATGTCGGTTGCTAAGCATTGCGTGTATACAGTTCGTGATATATGAAGGTACTCCATGACCTCATGCTGCTTCCAAAATGGATTCGAAAGACACGTTGTCAAAAGCACATTCAATTTCGAGAAAAACTCCTAAACGTGGTTGTTTTTGTGCAAAACCTTTTTCAATGTTGTAGACAACATTGTGTAACAGGGTGGTACTAGACTTCCCCCGCTGATATGCATGTTGGATTACATGCAGTGGGTGCTCGCCCAAGCTAACAGTGATACGATCTATGCAACTCTCACAAGTGTTATCATGTGTTTATTGCTCTGGGCAGCCGGCTGCCGATAGTTTGATAGATTTATCGTTTGTTGAATTAACTAGGAAATGCCCGGTTTGCAAAAAAAGCAACTTCAGCTCCGGACTACCGACAGTCGGGAGTGTTGCTCATGTTTAATAGAATCAGACGGTATGTGAACAATTTTATTATTCCTTGTTTTTTTATTTCGGCGAAACATGATATTCTACAAAGAATTCAATATTATGAAAAGCGATTACCTTTAGCGTCTCAAGAGATCTGTCGAAATACATGCGGTATTACCTATGTGACTGAAGACATCGCAATACAAGCACTATTTATCTGTTATAAAATTTGGTATTTATATAGCAAATAAAATGACAATATATTGATTTCTTTCTCCACGCACATTTGAATAAGGTACCGAGTGTTATTCGTGCGCATTGTTACTCCTCCAGAGATCGCGTAAATGGCTAACTGAACTAACGGCCGCTAGTGCTTAAATATGGTATAAAATAAGTACTACCGAAATACCTTAAACGACCAGCTTTTTATGTCGAATATATAATCGATGACGCTAATTGTTACACTAATTACACTAGTTTACAAATTTCAAAAAGTTGTGATATCCTCAACTTTTTTATCATTTCCGTAGTAAAATGGCCCGCTGAAAACGAAAATGCTATTGAAAAAATTCTGTATGGAACAGATTTTGAGATATAGCGAAAAAATCCGTTTTTGTATTTTAAAAAATTGGCCCTTCACTTCATCACAAATATCTCCAGTTGTACTCTACCGATTTTAATGATTTTAATATCATTTGATCGACAATTGCAAGACCTATCAATTATTCCTAGAACATTTTTGATCACTATTACAATTAGATCTCTATTCAGTAATTAATTAAAAAATATTTGCCATTTCTTGCAAAATTTTGGATTTTTTTTTATTTGGCGGTAAATTACTCAAAGAAGAACGATTTATTAAATATTTTTTATTCGTGGTTATTGAAATATGATCAATTACGAAAATAATGAGCGGTTGTTCATTGGAATCTAAATAAAAACATAGAAGTTATGAGTATTTTTGTAAAACATAGAAAAAGTCAGTTTTTTAGAGTTTTGCGTTCTCATATAGAAAGGTTATGCAATCGGTCAGAATTTCGACTTTTCATCCGAGGCCCGAAGGGCCGAATATCTTATACCATTCGACTCAGTTCGTCGAGATCGTAAAATGACTTATGTGTGTGTATGTATGTATGTATATGTGCATGTGTCAAACAATCTCACCGATTTTTTTCAGAGATGGTTGGACTGATTTGTACAAACTTATTCTCAAATGAAAGGTACTACCTTTTCATCGGTCGCTATTGATTTTTTATTGATCCGGTTTCATATATACACTGGTACCACCATGATGTCCAAATGATGCAATACATATTAAAATGAGTGCAACATTACTTGTATTTGCGAGTCCAGATCGTTGATAACCCATCGAAGTCGTAACCGGAAGTCGAATAGAAATAAAATTTAATAACAGTTTTAAGTGACGTAACACCTAAGTTTGGTCCTATCGGTCCAGTCATCACTGAGAAATGGATGTACTTGTTATTCTGAATTTGGATTCTTCCGCCGGCGCTTCCGGAACCGTCGATGGTGGTCAACGTGGCCAACGCGACTTTGAATGATTGTTAGTGACCTAGAGCTACAAATCCAAGCAGTTGTGGTCACATTTTGGAAAAAAAATTTCACCTTTTTACATTCATCGCCGTATACGATGAAATCGGGAGTTGCTCCGTGTTCTTGCTTATCACCGTGTAATTGTGGAACCGGAAGTCGGATCACTTAGAAATTCAATAGAAGCCAATGGGAACGTTGTACCTTTCATTTGAGACCAAGTTTGTAAAAATCGGTAAAGAATTCGCTGAGAAATATGTATGACATCAACGTAGGGACTTGGTAAGTTCCCTGGGGTATTAGGAACCATAATAGGTGGCCAATGTGGTCAAAGCGACTTCGGTGGGTCATCAATGATCTAGACACGCAAATCCTAGCAATGTTGCACACATTTTAATATGTATTGCATCATTTGGACATCATGGTGGTACCAGTGTATACACTCAAGTTTTTTTTTACGCGGTATTTTTTTACGCGGTTTTTTTTACGCGGATTTTGAAATTTACGCAGTTTTCATTTACGCGGATTTTGAAATTTACGCGGTTTTCATTTACGCGGTTTTTGAAATTTACGCGGTTTTCATTTACGCGGTTTTTGAAATTTACGCGGTTTTCATTTACGCGGATTTTGGAATTTACGCGGTATCCATCAATGAGGTTCCCTTTATCGCGGATTCTTAAATTTAAGTGGTCTTCATTTACGCGGATTTTGAAATTTACGCGGTTTTCATTTACGCGGATTTTGAAATTTACGCGGTTTTCATTTACGCGGATTTTGAAATTTACGCGGTTTTCGTTTACGCGGTTTTCATTTACGCGGCTCGTATCCCCCGCGTAAAAAAACCTGAGTGTATATGAATTTGCAGTGTGATCGTACTCTTCAATCTGTAACTCAATCTGGAACCGGAAATCGGATCAATAAAAAAAATCAATAGCGACCGATGGAAAGGTAGTACTTTTCATTTGGACTAAGTTTGTACAAATCGGTCCAGCCATCTCTGAGAAAAGTCGGTGAGATTGTTTGACATATGCACATGTACATACATACATACACACATACACACACATATAGTCATTTTACGATCTCGACGAACTGAGTCGAATGGTATAAGATATTCGACCCTTCGGGCCTCGGTTGAAAAGTTGAAATTCCGACCGATTGCATAACCTTTCTATATGAGAAACGCAAATCTCTAAAAAACTGACTTTTTCTATGTTTTACAAAAATGCTCATAACTTCTATATTTTTATTTAGATTCCAATGAACAACCGCTCATTATTTTCGTAATTGATCATATTTCAATACCCACGAATAAAAAATATTTAATAAATCGTTCTTCTTTGAGTAATTTACCGTCAAATAAAGAAAAATCCAAAATCTTGCAAGAAATGGCAATTATTTTTTAATTAATTACTGAATAGAGATCTAATTGTAATAATGATCAAAAAATGTTCTAGGAATAATTGATAGGTCTTGCAATTGTCGATCAAATGATATTAAAATCATTAAAATCGGTAGAGTACAACTGGAGATATTTGTGATGAAGTGAAGGGCCAATTTTTTAAAATACAGAAATAGATTTTTTCGCAATATCTCAAAATCTGTTCCATACAGAATTTTTTCAATCGCATTTTAGTTTTCAGCGGGCCATTTTACTACGGAAATGATAAAAATATTGTGAGGATACAAATCACTGTAAACTAGTGTTATTAGAACAAGATTGGAAACAATAAGAACGAAAAGAAATTAACCTGTCACCTTTTACGTCAATAATCAAGATAGAATATTTTTATCCTCATGAAGAAATATGGTTAACGTGTCAATCAATAATATAGTGCATGCACTACTTCAAAGCAAATGAAAGTATTCAATATAATAAGAACAATTAATTTGATTTGATTTAATTGATTTATTGGACTAAAAGTAAGCCAATGAATATGACAATGAACCATATGTTCTTCGTGCTGATATGACTGCTGCAAATTGGTAATTGGCTTCTGATTTTTCTCGCGAACTGTCAATTCTCAACCCTCATATATGGCTAAACAGTCATCATTTCACTCAGGCAAGATCATGCGTATTCCTAACGCACAATACCCAGTGGATTAGTTTTCTAGCACTGAACAAACAAAGAAATTAGTTTGATCAGTCCAAAGAAATTGTCAGCTCGATTGGCATCAACCGGCGGATACGTGTTCCCTTACAATGACATCAAATCAAAGAACATTTAAAATTACATACGACAGAATATGAGCAATTCTGAATATAATAAAATGTATGCTACATAATTATTTGCAATAAAATTGAATCGGAAAAATTAGTTGCAAAACCAAAATGGTTCATTTTCAAAGATAGCACTGTTGATGAATCACCTTATAAAATAGGTGATAAGGGACGCGGACGAAAATAGCTGACTACCGCCCCTTAATCGTTGAACTCTCTTTGATTCGAAAAATTCTGCGAAACCGATTTTTTAGATTTTATAAAATTTCGATTTCTTTGACCTATCTTTCGCTGTAATTTCAGTTCACTCAAATTTAACTTTGAAACGGATAGTCTTATTGACCTCAAGGTTTTGATCGTTATTAGGATAATCTCGTGAGGTTCAGGAGAAAAGAAAAAGAATCGAACCCCACATTCCAAGATATTAAACTTTATGTTCTTACTAAAAACAACAACTCCCCTTCTTTCTGTCATATCGAATTGATGATTAATCCCCCTAATAGTGAGTTACGAAATTTATTTTCTTCAATAATTCAGATAGACAAATACTTACTTCAGCAAAGTTGTAGAGAAACTCGTTACAAACATTCTACCAGAACTCTCTATCTTTTAAGCTTTCTGATATATGGGACATTAATTGTAAAAGGCCCCTAAAAACAGTTTTTTTCATCATAAGTTTTCTTCTAGATTTTTTCTATTATATAAATGTTCTAGAACATCGTTTGGATTAATAAACTGCATTACTTTGCCAAAGACGGAAACATGCTATCGCTAGTATGTGTGGAGAAATTCACGTTTTTGATTGAAAATATCTCTTCTTCCAATGTCGATAACTTTTAAACGGGCAAAACGAGCAAACCACTTTGTAAACAAATTAAAGTGCAAGAAAAGCACAACAAATGCTGGAAGAATCAGATTTCCCCAAGGCGGCCCTCCATGGAAATACTAGAGCTGAAGTTTGCCCATACTAGAGGTGTTCCGGCATTAAATACATCACTATATATTACTGTTAGTTCTGAAATAAAGGGTTCGAGTTTCTCTACAACTTTGCTGAAGTAAGTATTTGTCTATCTGAATTATTGAAGAAAATAAATTTCGAAACTCACTATTAGGGGGATTAATCATCAGTCCGATAAGCCAAAAAGAAGAGGAGTTCTACTCCAAGAAACTTTCTCAAAGACACCACATTGCTAAAGTGAACCGTTTTACCACAATCTAAAAAAACCCTTTTTTGCTCTTTGGGACCACTGTGCACTGGTGGCCAACATTTCCATAATTCAAGCTTATAGTGATCGCCAGTTTTTAAATATCAGTTTATATATAGAAGCAAGCTAGAAACCTGCCTCACGAATTACTCGCTATTTGCAATGGCATTCACACCGGTCAATGAACCCTCGAAAATGTCATTATTTTTCGCTCAGACATTATGAACACGCCAAACATAAACATACAACAATTGCACTTTCAGTATTCAGTCGTTGACCGCAGCATTCCATTGAGGTCCAAAGGGTCTTTCGCCATTAATCACGCACCACGTAGGACCAGTCCAGTTCACAGCGCAACCGCACCGCCGCGGTCCTATTGTGAACTATGGGAAAGTATGCGGCAATAGTTCTACTGTTTACACAAAAGTACAATTTTCCTATGCGGATAGCAACAACGGCCACGACGGTGCAGTTCAAAGAGACCTGCAGGCCAACCGCTGCGAATCAACAGCTATTTTTCCAACTTAACCATTAGCGCAGAAAACCGCTTGATTTAGCTTACCTTCTGCACTTGAGCACACAAATGTACTGGCAAGGGGAAATGTAACTCAAATGTTGTTCGAGCTTGTCTAACTTTGGTGTTTTGCTAAAGTTGTATGCTCTATAAAGTGATAACGGTCTAGTTATGCGCGAACGCAACGAAAAAACGGTACGCTGCAATTAAATGGGGCATCGCGGACTTTATTCCCAACTTTCAACGTTTCAACAACAGTATTGAAGCGTGCACATTTAGTACTGCTTGGGTTGGTCTGTTTAACGCAGATCATTAAAATTGCAAATTGATTGGCCGTGTTTGTTGGCAGAATAACATTAAAATTAGAAGCCATTGGAGCGGGCCAAATTTGGATGCTACTCGAAACGAAAGCAAGTAACGAAACCTAGTGGAACTCTGCCGTTTGGTTTTATTTTCTATTTTTACGAGGTTCTACTTCAATTCTTTGCTTATATAATGACTTATAACGTACAAAATCCAACTCAGACATTTGATAGTTTTTATATAATATGGTCATTAAAAATGAATTAGGCACACTACCATCTGAGACTGGGGTCATGCTGAAATTTGCAAAATTCTCATTGTAACCAAACCATCTATGGTTTGTGTGGATATTAATTTGCAATTAGTTGATGGATTTCAGATAAAGTTATGTTCAGCTGAGAAACCTGGAAAAGGCCGTCGACTTTGCACTGCTAAGTGTATGCAATTGAGGAAGATATGCGAGCGACGGGTGCATCAGGAAGCTGGCGGCCCAAGATCGATCAACCTGGAATTCTGAAATATATTTAGTAAAGATTTAAACTATATCGGCACATGCCTTCCGTCCTATTCAGACAGGAGGAATTGTAGTAGAACTATATTTGCATTTCGCACCTACAATTCTTCTCGATTTGTTGGTTAATGATAATCTATTAGAAGGAATCTTGATACCATCAAATCAGGACGAATTGATAAAATGATTATGTATGTTAACAATTTTTTTTTTTCGATTTGTTTATTTGATAAGGCACGTATGCGTTAGCTTAAAGGTGCCATTTTTTCATTGTTTTACATTTTGAATTTCTTAAAACTAGGGGGTTACACATTTCAATATTATTTTGTTTTATATAATGAAACTAAAAAAAAACTTTACAGCTAACTTATACATATAAAAGAGGGTATAATATAATATTCGTAAGATTTGGGGGACGGGTCATTTTGTGTGTTCTTTGTATAGTAATTCACTTTATGATTTTTAGAAGGGAGATTGTAGGAGAAATTAATTATTAACTAAGCGGAACATTTTACAAGCTTATTAACTAGAAATAACTAGAGAGAGTTGTTCAAGATTAGGGGGAATTAATTAGGGCTATTTTAAAGTAGCGGTACTGTTGTGCATTTCTTAACGAGATTAAATATTGATCAACTAAAACTAGAAGATGGGGGGGCACATAAGTTTTGGGAAGATATTCAAGGGGAGAAGGGGTGAAGTCATACATCTGTGTATCAGAGACATGGGAGAGTGGGTGGACAAGGCTGAACGGGGGGGGGGGGGGAGAATAAACTTTCAGTTTCCGGCATCAGGAATCAACGGCCAGGATTACAGATTCGAACGGATGCATCAAGTATTGGGACGCCGCACAGTGGGACGGAATCAAAAAAAGCTGGACATTGATATTTGCGACGAACCTATTGGTTATGGCACTTTGATGTCTTCGGAAAGGTTTCTTCATTTTTTAAGTAGTTTAATATAATGTTGGAAAAAAATTATTTAAGGGGGTATATACGCAGATAAAAAAAAATACCTTTGCAAGTTGTTGCCAAAATTGATAGTCATGTATGGAAAGTTTGTAGACGAAATGATTTTATGAAACTTTGTTGAAGTAATGAAATGGCTATCTGTTAAGGGAAAAAAGTTATTGCGTGAAATTGAAGTACATGTCGGAATACCCCCTTAAAAAGTGTTTTTTCATTGTAACTTTTTTATTTGATTTTTTACAGTTTCTCAATGTTCTAGAAAGTTGTAGATGCTTTCAAAACACACTTTTTTGCGGAATAGGCCAACTCGCTATCTCTTCGTTTGTAGGGTGTATGTCTGTTTTCTTGGTTTTTTTTGGGCTAACTTTAAGGGGCTATGGTTTGTGGAATAGCAGGTAGTAGCAGCTAAATTTATTTTTTTGATGTTCAGCAAGAAATACCCTATTGATACATATATAAATAATAGCGGGATCTAATAGGATCCTTGGAATAATGCGGGGTAAAATAGACTAGCGTTTCAATAAATTATTTTTATTATGAAGCATAAAAAATAAACTGTTATGCGAAATTAATAAACATTTGAGATATTATAGTTCATTCCATATATGCCGACGTTCAAAGTTATTTTTTTGTTGTTAACATGCTCATAAGTTATCAGTATCCTGCCAATTATCTTCTTGGTTATTGAATGAACAAAGTATTTTGTTAATTAGAATACTCGGTTATATTATTACCTTGTCCATCCAATGACGAAGAAGATAATTGGCAGGACACTGATGACTTATGAGCATGTTAACAACAAAAAAATTAACTTTGAATGTCGGAATATATGGAATGAACCATAATATAAATATAAATGTTTATTAATTTCGCATAATAGTTCACTTTTCATCCTTCATAATACAAATAATTTATCGAAACGCTAGTCTATTTTACGCCACATTATGCCAAGGATCCTATTAGATGCCGCTATGATTTACATATGTATCAATTGGGTATTTCTTGCTGAACATCAAAAAAATAAATTTAGCTGCTACTACCTGCTATTCCACAAACCATAGCACCTTAAAGTTAGCCCAAAAAACAAACATACACCCTAAAAACGAAGAGATAGCGAGTTGGTCTATTCCGCAAAAAGGTGTGTTTTGAAAGCATCTACAACTTTCTAGAACATCGAGAAACTGTAAAAAATCAAATAAAAAGTTACAATGAAAAAACACTTTTTAAGGGGGTATTCCGACATGTACTTCAATTTAACCCAATAACTTTTTCCCTTTAACAGATAGCCATTTCATTACTTCAACAAAGTTTCATAAAATCATTTCGTCTACAAACTTTCCATACATGACTATCAATTTTGGCAACAACTTGCAAAGTTATTTTTTTTAACTGCGTGTATACCCCCTTAAATAAATTTTTTCCAACATTATATTAAACTACTTAAAAAATGAAGAAGCCTTTCCGAAGACATCAAAGTGCCATAACCAATAGGTTCGTCGCAAATATCAATGTCCAGCTTTTTTTGATTCCGTCCCACTGTGCGCCGGGCGGTTTTCCTCGAGCCGGCAGGGGTTCCTCCAGACGATTTCGTAGTACGGCTCAGATGTTAACAATTTCAAAAATATTTCTAAACTATATTTTAAAGGTATTAATAGACTTGGTGGAAAAAATGTGACCCATTACAGGTTATCCAAATGTTCGGAACTTTTTTGCCCAACTGTAAAAACCCAACATTACCTTTCAATTTCATTGAATCGCGGAACAGCATGCCGCCGACGGTCGTCTTACTTCTGCTTTGTAGATTTTCAGTTACAAACGGACACATGTGGATGCAAAACGTGCAGGCACCATCTTTGTCGTGGTACTAAGACTGTCGTTTGCTTTCATTTTCACAGGTAAAGTTGTAAAAAAAGGTTTCAAACTTCACTCCGGCGACGAAAATGTTTCGTTTCTTGCTCACCACCGCTGATTATAAAGCAGACAAATCGCATTACGCGCGTTGGAACGCTGACGATCAGCGTGACTCTATGAACAAAAAGTGGTCATTGTTTATGGGGCTGTCCATATATAGCGTATGGTGAAGATATGAACCCCAAATTTAAATTTACGAATTATCCTTAAGTTTTTTTTTTATCTAAAACAAAAACATATTAACCTTAATTTTCATCTACGATGGACTCTCTTTGGAGAGACATCATGTTTGCACTACCCCCATGTGACTTACAAGTGGCCTCAAACCGTAACCACTGACGCGGAAGACTCTTAGCTGTTTATGAACTGACATGATCTTACAGAAGTTGAGGGGTGAGGAAATTAGACTAGTGTAAAAGCACGTTTTTTGTTTAGTTTCTTTGTTCACACTATACATGTTGTGACTAGTATACATTAACGGAGGAAACAATAAAATAACTAGGATAGTTCCAATTTTAAATTCATAAATTCGGCTTCCTAAACTTTTACTAGTATTCAATAGTACAAAAATCAATCATGAGCAATTAGCATTTATTACGATAATAAAACCAATTGGAGTGATTACTATAAGAAATAATGAAATGTAAAGAGTTTACATGAGAGAACCTAACGTAATAAAAAAAAATCACAAATATATTGGACAGTAAAACAGACATAACTCTTAACCCTCCGGCACTCGCACGAATGGCTCCTCGAATGAGCAGTCGGTGGTGCTGAAATAAGATTTCGCTAGAGTTTCGGAAGGTCGTTGCACAAAATACAACGGCGCGAGTGCCAGAGTGTTCAGAATATTTATAGGTAACGGGAAAAACTTCCGCATTTCGGAATTAACAATTTTTTTTATTGTAAAGGTACATTATTTGATTAGTTTTTTATTGATTCATGTTGTCTAGAAAACATGTATTACTATTTAATTCACGAGCATTTTTGTAATTCGTCCAAAAGAGGGTTTACTCTCTACGGGTTACAACGCGTACGTACTTTTCTTATCTATCGTTTTAGAGTTATAATGTCTTTAGCAAAGTTGTTGCAAAGCATCTTGCGCTTTATTTGATCGTACCATATTAGTTCAAAATACTCAAGAGCGGTACTGTAATCATGTTTTGAGTGGAACTAGATAGAAGGATGGTGTCTGCAACGAATTTGTAGGTCAGGTAATTTTAAGTATATCTTCTGAAGATACGAACTTTGTGGGTCATACAAATTTTGAAATATGGCGTATTCTTGAAAACACAATTGGCAAATTAAATTTTTACCCGAAGCATGCTTATTTTTGATCTAATATTGTTATATTATTCAACGAATTTCTTCACTACGTAGTTTTGTGAAGAGAAAACCAAAATAAGTATCATCGTCAAAAATATAATTTGATCTGTAATAAATTCATACTTCACAATTGAGTACCGCGAAGGCGTTACGGTAAGTTTATTCAGCAATAGGTATTGTAGAGAAATGAGATCCAAGGGGAAGGAGGAGGGGTTTCTTATCTAATCTTCCCGCCATAACATCACATGATGTATTCTAGAATGTATAACAAACATAAAGATGTGACACAAGGTGCTAAAAGCCCACTAGAATCCTATCAATCCTCGTTGGTTTGTCTGCTCTAAAGATATCAATAAGGAATCGTTTCTAAATGATGTCGTTTATTGACAGTTGGGGAAGAGCATGACGTAACAGGAATTACCGAGATAAACACTAAAAATGAGTTTGGGACGAAGAGCATTTTATTTTTCTTCTGCGAGACATTTTTTATGAATACATAACGAATATCACGTAACATTGATGACAGAGCAGTGGGATTAAGACCAAGTTCCCTCTGGATCGTGCAAAACTGAGAAGAAACATCAATTTAGGGACACAGAAAAGACGACCATCTCAAGCGTAAAAGTTAAGTAAAAAATTTAGGGCGCATCAAAAGGTAATTTTGTGATTGTATCACCAGAGGTGGTTCGATCGTTATTCTGTTTGAAGCATGAATTTTTCGGAGAGTGGACCATACAATTGTTGTCCAAGTTACCGTCATAATTATATAGGGATATGCCAGCATGGTGGCCGTAGTGTTGTAGAGGAACTTGTTTGCTCGAACCTGGATGTCTGTTCTCTGTGACTAAGTTGTAACATATTAAAATTTCAAATTATTTCTGATTATGAAACAAAACAATCATTTATACACACTAGAATAGGAATAATAACTGGCAGAATAGTTGCAGGGAAAGTAGTATTCGTGGACATTGCGGTTACCAGCGGTCTCTAATTTACGCACTAGTCGATTGATTCGTTTCAGACCTAGGGAAGCCAAGAGGAGATCGGGAAGAAAACAGAAGCGGAATCAATGCGAAGTTTATGTTTATGTTTATTACCTGCACCAACAGGCCCCTTGGCCCCAATGGTGGTTGCTTAAACTAATTACATGTCAAAATAGCCAATATTTTTGCTTTTATCGAATTCCACGCCCGGTTGAAGTCAAAAACCGTCGTCACACTGTTAAAAATTCGCTGGGGTCCGATAACAGCGCTCTGGCAACCATAGTTGGTTCTCCTGAACGGAACTCGCAGAAGAGAGTTATTACGTAGAGCTCGAACGCGGGCTTGAAGATCCAGACGTCCGAGGATTGTAGGGCAATCCACTCTGGCGGGGAGTAAGTCCGAGACGAACAGGGATCGAGAGCAGTCCCTCCGAATGCTGAGTGTATCGAGATGTATTAACTGGCAACGGTTTTCATAGTTCGGCAGCTCGAATCTGTTTCGCCATGGGCGATGTAGAAGGGAGAAGCGTATGAACCGGCGTTGTCAATCCCGTTCTGGTAGTACGGATTCCAAACAGCAGAACAATTTTCTAACGTTTGACGAACCAACGCGCAATAAAGCGATATAAGACAGTATACGTCCCGGAAGTTTTTCGCTATTCGGTAGATGAACCCAAACTGGCTTGATGCCTTATCTACGATATATGAAGTATGTGGTTTGAACGTTAGTGCCGAATCAATAATGACTCCAAGATCCTTGATGTAAGAATGTCTAGGAATGCTCGAGTCGAAGAAATGGTACTTAAACTGAGTCGGATTGAACGTAACATGAACGCTTAAAACCATTCTGTTTAGATTACACCACGTACTGAAGCTCTCCAGTTCCCTCTGAAGAAGCTCGGCATTGGTTTTATCCCGTATTTGTCGAAAAAATTTCATGTCGTCGGCGAAAGAAAGGCGGGGTCCTTGTAATGTGCTATTGACGTCGTTAAAGTAGAGCATGAATATTACTGGACCGAGATTGCTTCCTTGTGGGATGGCGGATGTAGCGAAGAATGGTGCAGATAGACAGTCCTTAATGCTGATTTGGAGTTGCCTTCCATCGAGGTAGAAACGAAACCAGCGCAGAAGTTGTCCATGAATTGCACGACAACAGGCGCAAAATTTGGTCCTCTGCTCGAGGACCGGTGTTTACTTTGCAGACAGTCACGTTGCACACATTTTACTTTGCAGACGATTTTGCAAATTTTGTCTCGCAGGACGGACCCCTAAGCTATAAGCTGCGATCCTACCAGCCAGCTAAAAAAAGACATGTATCAATGTCAAACCACTATGTGTTCCTCAGATAATATGTTCTGGGCCAGATATAATCACTTTTGTACACAGACACATCTCAACTGCAATAATAAAATCTGAAATTGATTGTTAAACCAGGCCAAAAGAATGCGCGATATTGGAAGCTCGACAAAACAACATTATATTCAACATATCTCGTGATCTCGGTCATGTTGAAGGTTATTTTCTTCGGCAAACTTGTTTAGGACATCAAGAGCTAGCCAGTGGAAGACCAAAAAAATGATATAAAATTCTGTCGCTAGATAGCGTCAGTGAGCATGTTATTTTTTCAGTAAACTGTATATGAAGATTAAAATTTTTGTAGAAAGTGTGTACTTTCGACGAAGTTACTCAGGAAATCAAAACCTGTGAGGTGGTATACCGAATATTTCAGAATAGTGTCCGTTGTGCGGCGTTAGTGAGCATGTCAGTTTTTTACCTAATGAATTTCAATTTTCTGATTTTTAACAGGTTAGTCTTTTCGATAAAGTTCGCTCACGGGATAAAAACCTGCGAGGTGATATATCGAATAGTTTGGAATTCTTTCACTAGGAGGTTGCTGAACTTTAGAAAATCGTTCTCTTTTTTATTCGAACTAAACTCGAAAATAGTGAATGTGACTAAGGGAGAAAATAAATCGGTGATATTTTGAAAATCAGCTCACTAAATTGTCACCTTTTATCTTATTCAACTAAATTCAAATTAACGGATTATGTTAAGGGGTTATATACAAAGTTGGAACTCAAAAAAAAAAAAATTATTGAATATTCGGAAAGTACAAACTTTTGAAAATAATTGTGCCAAATTTCATCCAGATCGGAGCACTAGATTTCAAACTACAGCCGTTCACAGCGCGCTGGTTCTTTCGCGTATGAAGTTAACACAAAACTTTAAACGCAATTATCTCGGAACTAAGTTGTTTGAAAAGTATCGTTGAGGTGAACGTGATATCGCAAAAACTATTCATACGATTTTCTTTTTTTTGAATTGTTTGCATTTACATTCTCGTGTACTAGAACGATTTTTTTCATCCAAAAATTGTTGATACTTTGCCATGAATTTTTGTTTAAAATTTCGAACACCACAAAACTTAAATTTTTGGTTAACACGTTTTTTTGCAGGAAATTTTTTTTATTGGGAAACCGATCCGTTCAAGTACATCACAGTACATTTTTCTTCAATAATCTTTTTACTTTTTTTTATTTCAGTTGAGCGGTTCGGCTTGAAGAGCGTTCACCGAAAACTTCTGTCAACAAAACTCGCTACTGGGGATAGGCCATAACTCCGCCTACCTTCTTCGATATTTTTTTAATTTACTTGTTTTTTCGAACTTCGATAGCACGAGCAACGAGCTGTCTTTTGTTTAAAAAAAATACAAAAAGCGCTTTAAAAAAATCACGAACTTAGCTCACTTTTTCGCCACAACTTTGTATATAACCCCTTAACACTGATACATGAAATTAAATTTATTCATGGTTTTGGAACTTGCCTACAGAGAAATTTAGATTTGGAAGTTGTAAAAACAATGTAAACCAATTGAGCAACACCACTCACTACTTTCAACAAGCATAGAAACAACCTTTCTAAACACAGAATCAAACTAAGCAAATACAATAGCTCTTCAATTTATTGCACGTGAAACAAAATTATAATACTTATCGATAGAATAACATTTTTTTTGACAATGTGTTCTATTCTATTCTATGTTGACCCTTACACAGCCAGTATTGAAAAGCATCCTGGAAAACACTGCAGTTATTCTGTAGTGTTTCTCTTGTCAATAATAATATTTGAAGCATATTTTCATATACCGCAAATATTAAAGCGGCCAGACCTACTGTGCAGAGTTTTGTTTGAAGATGTTTCGAAATTAGACGGCAATTAAACTGTTCATTTAATGAATAATCAAATTAACGATTTGTTTTGAATCTTAAAGGAGGAAGAAACAAGGACAACCGTACCGACCGTTTCAGTTTAAAGGGGATATAATAAATCGTTGGGAGTGACTTGGCTAAGAATGTTAATGTCACTCCATTGGTCCTTTGGGATGGGACAGAGGTATTTACACCTTGCCCTGGATATAAGCCTAGTTTAAAACGCCTTTACTCTGTCTCATTGTTTTGAATGAACAAATAACTACTGTGCAGAGTAGTTATTTGTTCGGTAAGTATAACGTTGCTTTCAAGTACTGGTAGAAAATTCACGATCGTTCAATATGGAAAATTAAATTAAACCGTCCAAAGTTGCCAATGTGACCAGGACCACATATTGCAGTCTTTATCGCAGGTTGATTCGTCAAACAATTTTTTATGCATATCAACTACCAATATTTCTTTTCCTTTGTTCCGATGGATGTGGCGGAGCACACCGGATACAGGTAGTTACATTGTAAAATTAGGGTAACAATACTTATCTTTGGTCCTCCATTGCTAACCAACCTCTAGACACCGAAATCCAATACGAACCACACTTCTATGCTATCCCACTAGATCCTGTAGGAAAACTGTTAATCTTGATCCTGGTATCGGGATATCCAAATCTTTTATATCGTTGCTCCCATGATCCAATCCAAACGGCCATCCTGCCTCACAGAAGGACCGCGACACACCGGTCCTGGGAATCGTTTTAAAATTTCAACCTTCCTATAGACTTAGTAGCGGGTATCGATATAAGCATCCATTTTTCAACGGAACCATGTGACTAGCTAGGCGTTGACAGGAATATCACCTCTGTATCACTTTGCCTCATAATACTTCACTCCAAGCGCCTTTAATATGCACACACAAAAAATTGCGGAAACTAATAGCGACGGAACAATTTGCCACTATCCGGATTCTAATGCCGTCCGCCGTTCACGGTACAATCAAAAGTTTACAGATACTAATAATCCGAAGGAAAATTTTACCAATATTTTGCACCACAAGAATTTTTTACGTCAGATTCAGGCAAGGTCTACTATCCAATCTCACTTTTTTTTTGATAATGTGTATTTCAATACTCTTTTCGCTAGTTGCTACGAAATGGGCAATCTGACTGGCTCCACCCTTGGATGAGACATGCGAGGAAGATATTTCTCTTTAATTTCAGATAAATGTCTTTGCCGATAAGGTATAGATTTTTACCGATAAGGTACTGATTTGTGTCGAAAATCGTATTGCTCACCAATGACATGAATTATACAGTGAAGACCCGTTTTGATGGGCCCCTTCGTGAATTTTAGGCTGACAAAACGAGGACATTGACAAAACCGGGACATATGTTCTTATTTCTTTTCAATAAACGGAAGTTGTTAAAACATTCTTCTTTAGTCCCCAAACATAGTTTCATAACCATTTCTGAAATATATAGAACAGATTTCCTTTTAGGAAGTCTTACAGTGCAAATTTAATCCCCAAAAAGGCAAGCTAAAATTGTGACTTCAAGAAGCATCGCTGCTAAGGCCCAATGAAATCAAAAGCTTTTACCAGTGAGAGAATCGAAAGTCCGAAAACGCTCGTTGAAACTGGATAACTGTAACTAACCGGGCCTGTGAGACCCCTTGCCTTTTCAAGGATTAAAAAAATGTTTATTTTTGCATATTTTGCATCTCTAAGATAAGAAAAAATATGCTCAAGAAAGGATTAACTCGAATTAGACGTGGTTCGTCTGCTAGAGCCCATTAAAAGGGTTTTTATATGAATCTGAGAAAATCGGGTAAAAAGCTAACAAAATCGAGGGTACACAAAATCGAGGGCAAACAAAATCGGGGGCTGATAAAATAAGGGTTTCACTGTATTTTTACTGTGTAGAACAATATTAACCATAACTGTTCAACAGAATTAATCAATTTTACGTGTTATCCGTGTCTAAAATGTACAAAATAATTTCTAAAAACGCTTTGCATGTAGTCAGCATACTAGGAGACTACGTAGGTATTTAAAATCGTAAAGTAAGGTCCGGTATGTAGTGGAGTTTGACACCGGAAACGATAAGTATATTTTCAAAAGAATAATATTTCGAAATTTTACTTTTAACTTACTTTATTTAGCAGACAATCTGCATTTGTGGAAAGCAAAATCAAACTTTTATCACAAAAGGCACCAACAACGGTGAAAAATGAAATGATGTAAAAATGTGTACACAAAATCCAACGGACACACAAAAATATTCTGCATATATTTTCTAAGTATATAGAAGATATCTGGTTCAATCCGGAAAACGCATCGAGCTGAGCGAAATAAACCGAACTAAATAAAAATTAATTTAGATGTTGTGTGTACTATTGCATAGACAAATGTGTGCAGACTGCCAACTGATCCACAAAAGAAAAACGCGGCCAATCAATAAAAATGCTCCTGTTTTACAGCTGGCCACGCAAGAATAAACCAAATTTTCAACATAAGTCAGCAGACTACTATCATATACCATAGCTTCCCATAATTGCAACGCGTTGACAACAAACTGTGTAACTATCTTCCGCTTCGTGTCATCTAATACAAGTACATACAAGAAAACCGGTAGTCGCTTGCTTTCTGCCAGTTTAAATTATGGGAAAAGTTGTAAAGTTAGTGCAGCAGTGATTTTTGTTTTTATGTGTTTGCTCCAATAAAACTGCAAACTGCTTCTCATTCCAGCTAGTTCTGCTGCGGGAACAACTTGTTGTCGATAAGATCACTAGGAAAACCGCTGAGCTTGATGCTTACATCATGCAGGGGGACAAAGGGAAAAATGCCGTATGGGGTAAATTGTAAATATACCTTTGCTAGAAAAGAGTTATCGCGAGTATACGCGAGAGACAAGCATTAAATCTTCAATACACCGCAGTGCCTAAAGTCGTACTTAATTAGCTACCCTGAGTACCTAATGACTGTACATTAGACTGCCCAGAAAAATAATGAATTTTTGAAAACTCAATCGGCCCACCCCTGAGTCGATTCCTAGTCCCACCAGGAGTACTTGCTCCAAATTTGAAGCAAATCGGACAAGTCTAGCTACCGGACCAACGTGCTTGAAGTTTGTATGGGATTTTTCAACAATTTACATGGAGAAACCCCTCTTGCTCACATTTTCGCCGCTAGGTGGCACTGTATACATCAGATTATCACCAAAAGTGAAACTTAAGAAGATAATTTTATTATCTACAACTTTGTTGAAGACTGCAAAGCGATCCGACTCCAATAGGAAAAGATATTAAACTTTTAACGAAGTGATGTCTGAGTCAGTTTTGCATGGGGCCTAGCAGTGCATGATAGTGTATCAGTACTAGGTTCTAACAAACAAAACATTTTTGTGGATTAATGGTTAGATTTAGCTGAATAGTATGTTCGGAAGAATTGCAGTACATAATACGAGTTATGTTTTGGTTAGAAAATTTTAGTTCAATCTGTGACCGCATAGATGGCGCCAACACTAACTTTTCAACGGAGAGAGATAGAATATCGAGATGTTTGGAAGAATTACTGCAATATTCTTGTTCTATAACTTTGTAGAAGACACCTAATTTCTATCTCTCTTCGTTGAAAAGTTAGTGTTGGCGCCATCTATGCGGTCAGATGTGGAACTACAATTTTCTAACCAAAACATAACTCGTATTATGTACTACAATTCTTCCGAACATACTATTCAGCTAAATCTAACCATTATTCCATAAAAATGTTTTGTTTGTTAGAACCTAGTACTGATACACTACAATGCACTGCTAGGCCCCATGCAAAACTGACTCAGACATCACTTCGTTAAAAGTTTAATAACTTTTCCTATTGGAGTCGGATCACTTTGCAGTCTTCAACAAAGTTGTAGATAATAAAATTGTCTTCTTAAGTTTCACTTTTGGTGATAATCTGATGTATACAGTGCCACTTAGCGGCGAAAATGTGAGCAAGTGGGTTTTCTCCATGTAAATTGTCGAAAAATCCCATACAAACTTTAAGCACGTTGGTCCGGTAGCTAGACTTGTTCGATTTGGCTCAAATTTGGAGCAGACACTCCTGGTGGGACTAGGAATCGACTCAGGGGTGGGCCGATGGGGGTCATCTTTTTTCTGTCACTCTACTGTACATTAGGTACAGTCATTAAGCGGTGGTCAGCTGGCTTCGTCCGTTTCCCTTATCAACTATTTTTATGTAGTGAATTCTATATCCACTTTTGAATAGGGCTAACAAGCTTTGTAAACAAACTGATTTCTCTTAATTTGTTATAATTTCAACACAGAAAACAATTGAAACTGATTCTACCGAGGGTAAAGATGTTGATTCATGCGTATTTTTCAGAAATTCAGCTAGGCAGTGGAAGTGAGCGAAATAAGTTTGTTTACAAAAATCTCATTAGCCCTTCTGAAGAATTAATATTGAATTGTCAACAGTTCTATCTCCGACAATTTTTATACCATCTGATATCCCGCATTTCAAATTATAAGTAGAATTTATTATTGCACATTTTTGTCATATGTAATTTAAAATGTTCGATGATTTGATGGCTTTGTAAAGGAACACGTATCCTCCAATCGAACTGACATTTCTTTGAACTGAGCAAACTAATATCGTTGTTGTTTCCTGTTAATTTGGCTAACTAGGGAACTAACCCATAGGGCATTGAATGTGCATAATATAATTTTTTCGGGGAATGGGCGGTCTAGGGTTACTCTCAAAGTTTGGCCTACTAAAAGAAAAGCTAATATATGGCTCATTCCGCGTAAAGTGATCATTAAAATTAAATCTTGAAATCGACCTTTAACCTTCCGGAAGTCGCGCTAGTGCACTGAGTGCACACTGCTCTGAAAATATAGCGAAATCGTTTTAGCGCACCAGCGGCTGCTCGTTCAGTGGGCCATTTGCACGACTTCCGGAGGGTTAACGAATTGGATCCAATTTTGAAGAAATCTTTCATATAGAGCCAAAATTTAATAACCAAAATTTTTGGGTCGATTGAACCACTTCTTGGTTCATGGGAACACTCCTGACTTTAACAAATTGTTAAAAAAATTGCTGGTATTGTATACACGAGATTCAATTATCGAGATTAAAGGAAATTATCAAAGAATCTAGAAAAAAAAATCTGGTTTTGGCAACAATGTTGCCAAATATGCATCATAAAATGTCATTACACCGACATCACTCAGTCGGTTTCTGGCATTAGCTTGGGCATTAATTTACAAAAGTTGATCAATTCGCTTCGAGCAAAGTTCTAAAAAAAATCACAAGAAAAGTTTTTTTAACGCTGGAAACCTTACCCCCCTTAATGGAATCTATCTCAAAATTTCGATTGAGTCCGATGGCGCCGATGGTTGAGTGGTAAGCGTGACCGCCACTCATTCCAGTTCGCCTGGGTTCAATCCCAACCGAGGTCGTTGAGATTTTTCTGAGGTGAAAAAATCTGTAGTCACGCCTTCCTTTGGAAGGCCATTGTTCCCCGGTCCATGAGTTGATGGATCGATATCTAGTCCAGATAATGGAGTCACCTCTCTGGCATCGATCATGAAGAAGTAGAATGCAACTTCTAACATTCCTTCCCTTTTCTTCCGCGATCTACGTTCGGGCCTGGCCTGCGCCGGTATTGATCAATAAACACTTTAGGATTACCAGGAGTTGTACATTGAAAGATGTTTCGCTAATCCCAAGCATGATTATCTACTGATACTCTGTGAAACTTCAGCTAGTCCAGATCGATAACGGCGTAGCAGCCAGGGGTGGTCTACGTATTGTTGCTCTGAATTTTAATGCAGGATTGTAGAGAAAAGCTTCTAAGAGGTCTGATGGAATCCTTCTCAATATAGGATTCTGCAGAAGATTATGATTTATTCAGGATACTGATAGAATCATGCTCATATTTTCAATGAAATCCTGTGTAAAATTCTGATGAATAACCTGATCAGATTTCCCTCAAAATTTGATCTAATGTTCTTCCCCCATTATCCTTTCCAACATTGTGATGGAAGCCTGATCATAATTTTGACGTTATCTAGCTTATGATTTCAATCGAACCCTGCTCAGAATTATAATGGCATATTTAAACCCGTCATGACAATGTTATTGATAAACAACAACGTTGTTAAGCAACTATAGGCTTAGTACACAACGACAAGTAAGGATTATAACTGGGACTACATATTATCTTTCGATTGAGCACTAACAGTTATAAATATCATCAGTACAACAGAAGTTATTGCAACCAGTCTGATTGGGTTCCGCTGGAGCATTGCTGCCAGAGATAGCCCAAGTAACAATTGAAGTTTTATAGCACGCTACAAGTGCAATTTAAATTTTATGAGCGGCTTTAAAATATTATAAAACCTCAATTATTACTGGGAAGTTTCTGTTAAAGGTGAAAAACGAAATTTTGGAATATCTTCGTAGTCTGACAATATTATTTAAAACTCATAAAACCTTTTATTTTGACTGCCTTCGACAACGTTTTTCATGCGATTGGACTATTGTAAATAAACTAATAATTCAATTTTTGGTCTTTTGACTTGAGTGCCAATACCTTATGTAGGACTGGTGGTATCCAACGGGGAAAAACGATCGGAAATGGTGAGTGAAGCTAAGCAATGTGAAAAAAATTCCCCCCAGAGGCGAGATTCGAACTCGCAACCTTTGAGACTCCGGCCCAATGCACTAACCCTTATGCTATCCCTGCTATGCTTTTTTCACATGATTGCTTAGCTTCACTCACCATTTCCGATCGTTTTTCCCCATTGGATACCACCAGTCCTAAATAAGGTATTGGCAGTTAAGTCAAAAGGCCAAAAATTGAATTATTAGTTTAATTGGAACGGGCGGGTTCGCTCCCGTCATACCTCTGTTCACTGGGCAAAAGACCAGAAATCGACAGTCTTCATTAGCTCTGTCACCCACCGAAGTACGATGGGTAATGAGCTAAAAATTAGACATCAGACGATAATAAAAACTCGGGCCTTGGTATCTAGCGGGGAAATTAAATAGATCAAATGTGTTGGGGTGATCAGCTGCCATTGTGTGTGATTCTCGCTTTGCAGGCAGGGTACGATCACCGTCGCCAGTGGGATAATCATATGTTCTTTCTGGGATGTCACCATACCCAGGGATAGAATAAGGGTTAGTGCATTGGACCGGGGTCTCAAAGATTGCGAGTTCGAATCTCGCCTCTGGGGGGAATTTTTTCACATGATTGCTTAGCTTCACTCACCATTTCCGATCGTTTTTCCCCCGTTGGATACCACCAGTCCTATTGTAAATAATCAAGGAGAATTGGGCATTTATATTGACCATAACAGGCAAATTTACCCTGTCCATTTTATTTCCAATTGCCTCGCAAATTTATTAATTCATAAAATTCGCAAAAAAAAGTTTGACTCGATTAGTAGAGATTTAAAATTGCATACTAATTGACATACAAAACTGTAATTTTATAACAGAATATAATTTTAAGTATCATTTGAAATCAAAAGGCATTTAACAAAAATGTTTCAAAATGCGGTAGTTTGCCAGATATTTGGAATTTTGCTCGAACAAAAACAATTAATTCACGTAATTATGTCCCTTTTAAAAGTTGTTCGCGTTATCCCATCATAAGATGTCAGCAACCTAATGTTTGTCGTTTTAAAGTCATAAAAAAAACTTTTTAGTATATTTGGATCATGGAGAAGCTTTCAATAAAAAAGTTTTCCTAACAACTTTTGAAATATGTTTATAATACATAGTTCCGGAGATATTTTAAATTTTGTTTTAACAACACAATTTTCTTGTTTTATTATGACATTTTTATAAGTTATTCGCGTTTCTCCATTAACAACAACAGGTTTTTCAAAAGGCCCAAAACATTTCCTGTAACTTTCTCTTTGTTATCAAGGCGATATTGTAAACCATTTGAAAGCTATACATAAACAATCAAAATATTATTAAACCGCAGGATCTGATGATTAAACTATACAGGGTATTTCGTTCATGGTTAAGAACCTCTCGAGGGATGATTGACTGTCTTATTTGGAGAAAAAAAAATCGTTCTACACATGCCATCAAATCTAAGTTATTGAACTTTTTGAGTTAAAAACTTAGTTGTCTTAAAATAGCTCTAACTCAAAAAGTATACTTTGTATTTCAAATCTTTTAGATCCATTGAATAGGTGAAAAAAATTCCCATTGAATGATGTTCCAACATGTTTCAGCTAATGAGGTTAAGTAACCTTCTCACAGTAATTTATATAAAATTTAACAATTTCGATTGATTTTTCGTTCATTTCGCGAAAATCTTAATAGTTAACATCACCATGTTAGTAATAGAGATTGTTTGTCTTGAAGAGCTGCATAATTTGTTCTTTGACATGATACACTTATCTTTTCTTGTTTTCATGTGTTTGAGTTATTGAACTTTGATATATTTATCTCATTTTCAATACCAGCTCTTTTTGAAAAAGTATGGCACTTATTGTACCTTTTCTTATTTTTATTCGAAAGCTAGACAGATTTTGCAGAGAAAAAAGTATTAATACCTTTCAGTTAAGTGTATTTAGTATTCTTTTTGAAGTAAATTACTTTAAAGTTAATGTTATTTTTAACATTTTCGTTAATTTACTTAAAAAAATAAATAATAAACATCACCATTATTATCATCGAAATAATGCATCTCAGCAAGTTCTACAATTCATTCTTTGACTCCATACAATTATCTCTTTTAGTTTCGAAGCAAAATAATTTTTATCACCCCGCTTCATATGCAAATTTCGAACCCACTACAATTGTGGTGAAGTCATGCTGTGTTAACTATAAAATGGCACCGAAATAAAAAGCGATGGGGATAAAGTGTCAAACAACAAGTTATAGAGAATGTTAAGGGACACCAAATGAAAAATAGTAAGGATAAATTTAGTTGAATAATAATTAGGATTATTACAAAACTCTCCAAAAAACGCCAATTTTGAGTTATTTTACTAGTAAAAAGCCATTCAGTACACTTAACTAAAGGATATTTGTACATACATCGAAAGAAAATTTTCTCAGCTTTCCAATGAAAACTTGGAAATAACGATATAAAGCATATTTTTTAGATTAGAGTCTTTTAAACACTTGCAAGTCGATTACAGGAAAAGTTTTGTAATGAAATTACAAAGAAACGAGAAGAGATAGGAACATGATGTTGAAGAACAAATTATGAATCATCTTATTGCTATAATCATAGTTCATTATTTTGAGAAAATTAACAAAAACCTCATCAAAAGCGCCATCTTTTAACCACTTTACAACTTAAAGGTAATTAAAACTGGTTAACTGAAAGATATGAGAAAACCATTCAATAGAAAATCTTCTCACAATTCCAATGAAACTAAAAGATTCAAAATACGAAGTATACTTTTCGAGTTAGAGGTATTTTAAGATAAATAAGTTTTTTACACAAAAAGTTCAATAACTCTGTAACGGTTGAGATTTGATGGTAAGTATAGAACGATTTTTTCTTCAAATATGACAATCAATCATCCCTCGAGAGGTTCTTAATCTTGAACCAAACACCCTGTATAGTTGAATAAAAAAAAGATAGGTGGGTAATGTCGGAGACATAACCGGAATGAAGTAGAATACACTTTAGACCGGTAAATTCTGCTCTGGAATAAGCAATTTCTATGCGATTTTGTCGACTTTAGCACATTCATAGTTTATTTGGAGTATTTTTGGAATAATCAAGTCGACAATTTGCAACATTCTTTGAAAATATTGTTGAACTTTTATGAATGAATGCACAAAAACGAGCGTTTGACCGTCGTCCTACTACCAGCATCAGAGAAGTAGCAGATCAGCATTTTTCGCTACATGGCCTGTACCAAACAAACCGCTCGTAAGTCCACCGGAGATAAGGCCCCCGCAAGCAGTTGGCAACAGCCCCCTGGCAACCCTATACCATCATATGGAGTTTGACAGCGACCTACATATATGGGGCGTTATAGCTATAAAGCCCCAAACAAAGAATTATGTTCGGCACTATGCTCGATATTCAAGCATTCCACACGACGTTTTGCATCTTGTGGGATGATTTAATATCATATGATTCAGAAAATCGACATTTTGTAACTAAATACATCTTCTAATCATTCGGTTCAAAATCAATGTTTTGCCTTTCATGGCAGTGATGCTGGCTGTACAGAGACGTCGTCCTTGACAGGGGGCTGGTTGGCAACGAAGGCCGTGTAAAAGTGCCCCAGTCACGGTTGGCGTTAGGAAGTCTCATCACTACTGAACAGAAACTGTCGCCCTGCGAGAAATTCACAGCTATCAGTAATCGAGCAGGCCTAAATTGTGACCCAAAATAAACCACAAACCAACAAGTTCTTTTCAGGACCAGCCAATTATATTCCAGTAAGATATAAATGAAATTTTCGTTTTCCATTGCCTTACAACCTCTTTCCTCCCGGTTTGAATTACTATCAATCTTGATGATGCTGTGCGGCGGGGGCACCGGCAGTTTCCATTATAGTGGAAAATTTAGGTTTGCGCGTTTTTCCCAAAAGTTTTTTAGCTGTGCTGTTTTCAAGTAAGTTGTGGTTGAATTCAAAATAAAATAGTTTACTTCTATTGTCAGAGGTGGACCTTCCAGCGAAAACTAGCCTGGCTCGCTTGGAATCGAATTGTACTGACCAACCACTGCTTTCACAAAATCCGTTATTTTCAGTAATTGTACATTCTACAGAATTAGTCACAACTATTTCCAATCAGCGCAAAAATCCAAGGTTTTCATTCAATACAACAGCAGATTTTCACGTTTAAAAAAACAGGCAGCATTCTGGCCGAAAATTTTGAAACGGAGCATCTATATCGAAACGTTAGAAAACGTTCGATTTTTGTAAATTGAATCATTGCACTAAACTGTCTATAAATCACAAATAACTTTTGATTTTGTGCCATTCTACGTGAAAGCGACGGTATTGTTCACAAGTGGCTCACTTACCATCCAACGCTCTTGACAAGCCACTTTCTGATGCTTGTAATAACAAAACTTCAATTTCATTCTTTGTCAATAAATTGATGGCCCTGAAAAGGGGCCTTTTGTTTGGACAGTGTTCGAAATTTACTTGGAGCTGGTGTATATGGTAACAGTTTTGGTGCCATCTAAGACGGCGTGCTTGGCCAACTCTTCTGACAGCAGCAAACGGACGGCGGATTGAATTTTGCGGGAGATGCTGCAAACGAACTGCTGCATGCTGATGCTGGAAACGAACTGAGCGTGAGCAACAGCATGCTGAGTTTTTATACCTGACTACAACACAATGTAAGCTCGTCCTTTTTTGTGTTGTCCTCAATATGTGTTCTTCGTAGCTTCACCCCTTCGTTGGCCGACCATATATTTTTGATAAAGAACAAAATTGAAATTGTGTTTCCAATTCGGAGATTGTCGAACACTCAGGGTAAAGAGAGTAATGTAATACGGCACCTTGGTAAAATGTTTGAGAATTGAAACCTTTTTTGAATGCGCCTAGTAAAAATGTTTTCCACTTCACTCCAGTTTGTTTCTGACCATATTTGCAATTTGCGTACTGAAATAAATCATAATTTAGGGTTTAACCCAAATTGCTCTCCAGGGAGAAACAGTCCATGAAACAGAAAATGCAAACTTATTCTTTGAAATGAGTTTGGTGGCCCTGAAAAGGGCCTTTTTATAATGATACAAGTGAGTTCTACCTTTTCAACTTCCAAATCCATACAAAGTGCGTCCCTGCCGCTTCAGAGTATAGACGACATTCATTGAGATTTTGCGCTTGGCGTGTTCAGTATAGGTCACGGCATCTCGGGTGACATTTTCCTGCACACCATCAGCATTCATAGATTAAATCGGAGATGCATTTTACACCACCACGACGAGCCAGATGCCGAATGGCAGATTTGGTGATTCCCTGGATTTTATCACGAAGAACCTTGCGATGACGCTTGGTACGGGAACGCAAACATGATACCGCTCATTGTACCGTCCGGACGAGCATGTTGCTCGTGTGGTAAGCGAGCACCCACTGATACAAAACAAGCTCGCGTGACCTGTATATATACACTGAAAACCATTCGATGAAGAAAATAACAAAACAAATTCTTGTTTTCCTAATTAGTTGATTTTAACAGAAAAATGAAAAACGAAACTAAATTTTCTCTTAATTTTGCGAGATTCTCAAATAATAGTTATTGAAAATTATTATTGATTTTGATTCAAGACACACATCATACGAAATGACAGCAAAGTAGCCAAGAGGCACACCTTACTGAAATACATCAAGGTAGCGACAATAACTATTTCATACACGCTGGGCATAACGGTTATGCAGGTAGGTAGTTGTCTCAGCTTGGAAAGCTTGTTTTAGCCCGGACGCAACTACCAGTACACAAAAATCAGCAATTCAACTGACCTCATTTTGGTTTTACCTAGTTTTTCTTTAGAAAACATTTCAATAAAGGAATGATTTTGATTGACATTTTTTCAATACATGTAGGTATACTGAAAGTTGAACGTACTGTCGAAAATTGTCAAAATCATTCTATTTCGGATTTAGTTGATTATATAGTAAAATTTCAGTTATTAACAAATGTAATATGCAATATGATAATTATTTTTCATCTTTTGAGATTCCAAACTAGATTTGGAATAAGTATGAAGATTTTTTGCAGTGCTGGCTGTCTAAATAGAAAAGAAATAAAAATTATTTCTTTCATCTAAAATTGAAATCATCATTCAATTACCAACAATCCTTAAATAGCTTTGGCTATTTCGTCTCATTTAAGAGTGCAGTTTATAAAAAGATAACATTATGAGAAAAATAACTCTACATTATATTTACGTGTCAATTACTGGCATACGGAGTATTTCCACAATTTAATTCCATACCTTCATCCGTCGGTCGGTGAAACAAAACGTTTGAAATATCCTATGTTGTATTTTACGATGAAGCAGTTTAATTCAACAATGAGATTAGTTGAATTCCAGTCGTATGTGTCTTGGCTGAAAAGGTAGTGTAACGGCATATGCAATTGAGTCTGAACTAAAACAAGCGTTACAAGCTGAGACAAGCTTCTCAAGCTTCAGCTCAGGTAGGCTTTTTAAGTTTTGTGCTAGGCTGAAACGTTCATGTCCAGACTGAAATTGACAGCATCAAATCAACAACGTTGGATTATTGTTTTCAACAAAAATTTAGTTCGCCCAAATATTAACTAGACGAAACCAAAAACTCAACTAATTTTTTAGTTGAAATTGTGTTGAATCGGTTTTCCGTGTAACATTCCCGTATGTAACGAAACGCTTACATGCTCCTTTTTGACGGCTCTGCGTGGGATATGCTATCAAATTGCGCATTTTCCTCGCACTAGTTCCGAAATTTAATAGGAAATACGTGCACAAATTTCCGATCAGATAGTGCAACAATATTGCAATTTCGTCTAGTAGAACGGAAGATACCCGCATTTCAAAAAAAAAATTTCTGGGAAAATTTCTCAACTGAAATTTTTGAAACGGGACCCCATATTGAAACGTTAGAAGTATTCTACTTCAAAAAAGATTCAATGCCTGTGCAATATTGAATTCGATTTTAAGTTCTGAAAAGCGTGTTGATAATGAGATAAATGGTATATGGTTTTGATGTTTTTTGAGCATTCATTTATAAACATATTGAAAAATGACCAACACAAAAACCCTTGAATTATCACCCTACTCGAACACGACGGTAAATATACCGGTCACAATATGCTGAGAGTCATCTAAATGCTAACAAGCGTCATGCATCGCTGTTTTTAATGAAGTTGCAAATTTGAACGGAATAAACAGGAACCAACATCGACAGATATGTATGGCGGCGGATTCCGATGAATTGATTTACTGCAGTGTCGATCAATTAGTTTAACCTTCACGCTGTTATTACATCGAACCGTGCTGATGAGAATGAAATTTGCATGCTTTTGGTTTGTTATTTTCGTGCGATAATAGCTCGCACGGTTTCAAACATCAGACACTAAAATGTTCAAATTTTCCACTATCATTTCGTCGTTTCGACTATACTTGTTGATTTTTGGTTTGTTTTCTGTAATTTTTATAGTCCGGTCAAACCATTAAAAATTTGATTCGTTATTCGGAATGAATGAAGCCTAATATTCGCTGAAAATGCAAAAACCAATTCTGAACTCAGCTTCCCAATCGTTAATTGCATTCAGTTGGATTAGAATTTATTGGCTGTTACCCCAAGATAAAAACGCGCCATGTACAGGTAACGATATTGAAAAATTGCGTAAGGCCTTTGTGGTACCCGATCATATGCGGATAACAGAATGACCTCACATTCATCGGTTTTCGTTATCGTTGTTATCATTTTGATATTATGCTATCATCTTTGCAGATTACAGATAACAGGATTATAACCAAGTTTGTCATCGCATGGGTACAGTTTTCTTGCTAGTACAGTGATGACTGAGGACATTATTAATAAGTAACATTTTCTTCCCCCTAAATTGTGGATTCGGACCACAGCGCATTGTTATAAACGATTGAAATTAGCAACGGAACCAGTACAATGACGTACGATAATGTTTCTACTTGTAAGTACGCTTGAACTAGTCTAGGATGTGTTCCTAAATTGGTGGAAATGTGCGTGCATATGTTACCAACGAATGATAGGGCCACATAACAGTCGGCAACACATACTTTCGGCTAAACATCCCATCGACCAAACGTTTTTTCATCCCGACGTCATTTCTACCAAACGTTACAAAGCAAGCTTAGCGATCGATGTATGCTTCTATGCTGTTTTACCGGTTTCAGCGTTTCGTGATTTGTTTTGTTTAATTGGATCGTACACAGTCGCCGGTTTACTGCAGCTCTATTATTATTACAGCAGGTGGTACATGTAGCACAACAAACACAGCACCGGGAAATCTGAATAAGGCGATGCCGGCCGACATCCATGCTTTAACTGCACGCTTCTGCATCATCTGCAAATTGTACGCTCGTCAGAGGATAATTAGCATTGAAGCTGCTTGGCAGCAGCGGAGGTGTCGAACCTTGCTATTGTTGATCGTTCATGCAAGACTGGACCGAGCCGGCTATGAAAGGGCATTCATTCGTACTCATCGCGAGGAACAAGTTAGCGGCTGAACCGGTTTCAGAATCCACAACACTGAGAGTGTGGCGTATGGTGCAGGTGACAATGATCTAGCTGAGCTTTTTGTTTGTATTAGATGCCAAGGTACAGATGATGCCAATCAATTGAGGGCATGAGAGTCCATATGGGTGGTTTGCTGCAAGTAACTATGTGTAGGTCATGGACGTAGGTGTTCCTCGTTAGTAAAGAGGATTGAATTTATCTACCATTAGGAAAGACAACTTGTATGTGCGTAAATATTTATAAACTTAACTGCATCAAAACTTCTCGTAGGTTGGGTGTTTCAATAGTCGTGGAGTACCCATAGATAGCAAATTTGCTCAAATAACTACTAATATAACTAAGTTTTTTGATATTTCTCGAAGTGTGTTCTACTCTGACTAGTTTGCATGACCTGCATTGAAATGAATTGTGCCGCTCATATTGATAGGTCCAAGTAATTGTCAGACCAATTTTAACCAAACAATTGATCGGTGTTAAGTAAGACCGCACTAAGTCTCAAAATCTCAAAAAGTAACATAATGGCACTGAATAAGAATCTCTGGAGCTACATTCGACTTTCGCCTCTTTTGGAATATGTTAACATAAGTAAGAAACTTTTTCGAATTATAACGCTGCGATTCAAATTTTAAACACGTTTTTCTCGAAATCAACAAAAGGTCACTTAGTCCAGTCTACCCAGTACAAGAAACTTGGTTCTATCCTGTACAAGAAATTTGGTTCAAATACTACTGCCATGTAAACAATGACGTCGTCTTGCCATGTCCTATTCAAATTTATTGGTTTCTTTCCGCACTGAGTGCCTATCATCGACACCGGAGAAGCGACTTCACCATCTGAACCCTGGATATCAGATGGATCGGCTTTACTTTTCTCACCAAGGTGACCAAGGAAGATGTAACCAGAGAGTTTTCATCTTATAAGATCCCATTGACCTCTACTGGGAATGAGCTCAGACCATACCATACAAAAAATTGAAATGCTCATAAAAACCGAGCCTGACATACTAGAGACAAACGGAAAACGCAATTTTCAATCATATTCCTTCTATTTTTAGGGAAGCAATATGCAGTCTCAACAGGTTCAATTTAGTCTTTTTTGCCGAAAAAATTTGGAATTTTAAGTTTCAAAGATAATTTTGTTTTACTTGCAGATCATTCAAGGCAGAATGTTTTATACGAGTTGGCGAATTTTTCATAATTTTCGATATATAGGGTGATGAGCCTATTTTGGCACCATTAGGGAGAGGATCGCACTATTTTTTGAACAACTTTAAAAGAAGCCATATTATCTATAACCTTTCTCGGTATAAAGTATCAGTGTGCTGTTTCTTAAACATCTATATAATGCTTATTTAGCAGAATTGCCTCAATTTTCAGCATAAATGAAAATAAATGTTCCATTCTGTGCATCTATTCCTACCTCAACGATCCAATTATCGCCTCATGGGTGTGCCAATTTCCACCTCATCGAAAAACAATCTAGTTGAAACGCAATGCCTCATTTGCGTCGATTCTAACTAGGTATCCAGATCATGGACGCCAACGTGTGATTTGTAAAACGAATCATTCTGCTTTTTTCAGCCGATCAAAACAAACGCAAACATCACGCACATCAATGAAACTCATCAGCTGTTAGTAGAAGAGCGCCCAGAATTGCGCACGCAGAAAAAACCATTCGAAGGTTAGCAACTGGAATGACAAGTTTCACATCATACATTGCTTTCTCCCGATCCGAATTGTGTGTGCAGATGAAAATAAAATATCTGCAATCAACAATTAGTTGAATAACTTGAAGTAATTGATTACTTATACCTGAAATTGCATTACATTATATTTACAAGTTCATGTTTTGGTTTGGCCGCACTGGTGATTCTTTTCTGTATGATGGATACAAAAAGTTGGTTTTGATTGTGGTAGTGTATCAACAAAACATGCCAATAATAGGAACCCCCGTATTTAGTTTTATCCTATTATAACACTAGGCCTATTCTAGTGTTTGACGAGTGATTTTAAAGTGAAATTATCGTAAAAAGATTCTCCAGCTAAACTAAAGGTATGTATCAGTGCAATGTTTAGTATATTTGTGCTGAAATAACGAAATATGAGGCGGTAAATGCTGGCTCGTAAGTGTTTATTTTGCTAAGCGCCGTTGCATCCAGTTTCGGTTCACTACGTGAGTGAGGCGGATTAGTAGATATTTCAATAAGGTGATTTTGTTTTAATTAAAAGTTGGATTTAGAGGATAGTTCTAAATACATATGTGCACATAAAATAAAGAATAAAACTTGAGCTTATTTTTTCTCACCTGTTTTAGCCAAATCGATAGTGTCATTATCTCATATGCTTGGTTCGAAACGAAGGGGTACGAAATAGGGTCACAATAGGCTCTACTGCCATAATAGGCACATCACCCTAGGTATTTTTCATAACAAAACATATTTGTAGTTTGGCCCTTTTATTTTTTCAATAACATTACGGTAAGGGCATCACAGAAAGTTTCCCGTACATACATTGGTGGTGAAAATATTTCGGAAGAAAAATTGATTGATTTTTGTTGTGTCCGACGCAATATCACCAATAGATAATAAAGCTTCGACAACGGATTTTACGTACAATCCGGTTTCTATAGATCCTGCACGACACCAAATTGATCAGTGCACTCGTTACTTTGACATGAATTGGAGACCAATATCGTGTCAGTTGACCCCGTTCGATTTTTTTGTAGGAAAATTTTCTAAAGTCACAGCCCTATGCTAATAAACTGCAGTTCTCCCTTAATGCTCTCCCACAACCCTGACTAACTAAACACATTAATCATTATTACTACTTAACACATTAGTTAATACTTGAAAACACTTTAAACTATTTTTGGTCGAAGGCATCTGTTGCCGAGAATCTTCGTTGAAGCTATTTTCAATCAATGGCACTAATTTTCAAGTTGCTACTAAAGAGCTCAAAAACAAACTAAGCGAATCGATATGGGATGGGCTAAAAACTTTACTGTTTCTAGAACACACTGAAATTTTAATCCGCGAATTTTATTCATTAGACCGATTATATTCATGGATTGACTTTGAAGGACGTGAATGAATATTTCCCACGATCTAATAATTATTGACGCATGACTAAATTAAAATTTTAAAATGAACTCTTTTCTCTGAGAAATTGAAAGATGATTCCGCGGACAAAGTTTTAGAATTACAGCAGATTAAAAAAAAATTGCTGGTTAACTTAAATTTATAGCATCAAACGTCTAGGATTTATCAAGCGGTTTCTATGACAACCGTTTCTTCATTCTCACCGTTCCGGTCATTCTCTCTCTGTATGTTTTACAGTGGACACGTTCATACAAATCCTTGAAAAAGGAAAAAAAGGACTGACGTCCAAACAAGGAATATATTAATTCCACCAACGGCCGGATTTGTCGTTAGCATCTGCCGATAGGCTTTGAGGGCAGACATCAACATGCCTCTCCATAGCTCTATTCCCTGCCAAAGTCTGGCAACGACTGAGTTAGCTAAGGGGGCAAACAGTGATAGTAAATATCTCAAGCCTGAGCGCAGTCCACTGGACCTAAAAATAGATAACGAGAGAGATTTGGCCCAATCGATGAGAGGGAGAGGTACGATCTGCTTATAGGAGACATTGGGAGGTCGATGGTTCAATTAGGAGGTATTGGAGGCTGCGGCGATGATCACGATACTATTGGGAATATGTTATGGCATTATCACAGTTCCTCGATGGCGGAGTGGTTAACGCACCCAACTAGAGACTGGGAAATCGCAAGGTTCAATTCCTGCTTGAGGACATATCTTTTCTCAGTGCTTCCAATAAAGGTGAATTTTCACCGTGTTTTCATTCTCACCGTTCCGGTCATTCTTTCTCTGTCTGTTTTCCAGTGGACACGTTCATAAAAATCCTTGAAAACGGAAAAAAAACAAAGACTGACGTCCAAACAAGGAATAGGGGAACATGGGGAGACTTGACCAAGCACAGAATTCTATTATTAGCTATGACGTATTCTACTAGTTTCTTAAAAAAATTCAAAAATATTTGTATGCTTGTTTCGATCCCTTAAGGTAATTTTAAAAGTTTGGATTGAAAATTCCTTTCCTTAAGGAAAATGTTCCGTAACAAATAAATTTGATTTAAATTATGTATTTTTTAGCAAACTTTGTATGGACATATCTACCCGCCTAATAATTATTTTTAAAGTACTTATATCAAATCTTATTCCTTATGAAATAGTGAAACGATTTTACATAAATCGGAACATTGGAATAGTTATTACTAAAATTGCACGACATAGAACGTAAGAACCAATGTTGGGGAGACTTGATCAAGTAGCAATAAACTGAAGAAAGATACAAAATTTCTGATATTTACTATGTTTTGGTATCTACTGGTAATACTAATCATGCCACAAAAAATACTACCTCGAACACCTGTCTATATTTTTTAGTATTAGTAATCAAAGTTAGTACTAATATGGCGAAATTCGTAACGTGTGAATATGCAGTGCAAGCAGTACAGATAATCCTTAAAAGGAAATGCATTTAAAAAATCGAAATTTATGAAATGCAACGCTTTTATATTTTTACTGCTACCTAAGGATCTCGACAATATGGAAAAAATGATTACAGAATTTTTTATGCCATTATTTTTTGTCCTGATTTTTAAAAATTCTCTTGGTCAAGTTTCCCCAGGCCTTGGTCAAGTCTCCCCGCAGTGGGGAGACTTGATAAAAAAAACGTTCACAGAATTTTTTTTTATAACTTTTGCAAAAATAAATTCAAAATTCGGCAAAAAATCATGATCACGCACAATACCTTTGCACATCATATGTCAATGAGTTTTGAAGGATTGAAAACTTTTTTAGAGAGTTATGCAGGTTTAGCTGAAAACCTGGTCAAGTCTCCCCATGTTCCCCTATATGATAATACGTTTTAATTTGACCTTCTGCTTCTACCGATCAGAGGGACATAAAAAAATTATAAAAGAATTATTAATTATAAAAAATATTTCGTAACAGAACCTGTTATAAAACCGGTTGTTTAGTTGTTAAAATAACGAAAAATATAACAAAAGTGATAACAGAATTGTAAAAAAATTTGATATGGTTTTTTCAAAGTTCTTTTTTCAAGAAAGTTGTCCTACTGGAGCTGTAGAGTTAGGCTCTCGGAAGGGCTCCCCGTCAGAATCACACACTACAATTGCATACAAGGCGGGCAATGTCACTCACTAAAACACTGCTAAAGACAAAACTTCGCGATCGCGTGTGTCATCGCGAAGGGCTCTAGCGTTTGTACATTAACGTATTCGATCGCGTGTGCGTTTGTATGTCGCGTTTGCTAACGACTATGTACTTCGCGTGTATAAATTCTATTTTATGACCGTGTGTCCTTTCGCATATTCGCGTCTTCTTAGATGATCATCCGCGAACCTTGAATCTGATACTTAATTTTCGGTGTACGATTCAGATGCTAGAAGAAAGTGAATTCTTCCATATCACTAGATTTCCCGGTCATGCCGCCATGGAGCGTGTTGTCCGGTGGATAAGAGCGTTATTTTTGGTCCATGGACCTAAGTTTGCTAGGACGGAGGGTAGAGTTTTTCAGGCGTGACCGATCATGATTGCGCGAACACAGGCGTTTGTGGGTTCGCGTTTCAGACCGCGTTTGTAAGTACTAAAGCGTTCACCTTATCACCGGTATATCGCGGGCGTAGGAAGGTGTGGATGATCGCGAATGGGTTTAAGCGTTCGTATGTTAACGTATTTGTCGCATGTGCTCGCGTGTGTGACTTCGCGTATATGCATCCGATTTTGTAACCATTTGATCATTCACATATTCGCGTGTGTTCCTGGATGGTCCCGCGGAACGTCATTCTGATATTAATTTTCGGTGTGCTATTCACACGAGTGAGTTACCCCATATCACTAGAGTTCCCGGTCATGTCACCATGGAACGTGTTGTCTAGTGGATATGAGGGTTATTTTTTTCTTCATTTTTATTTTTTTGTTTTTTTATTATTTGGTCCAATTGAATGCATGGACCTGACTGTTGGTACCGAGGATAACATCTTCCGGACATTCCCGATTAACGATCGCGGGTGTTTGTAGATTGACGCTTGAGATCGCGTTTGTATGAGTGCTGAGACGTCCACCTTATCACCAGGGTGCTATCAAATTTTTAGTGTGCTGTTCAGTTGCTATGAAGGAGTGGAGAAAGCTAAGCTGCTGGAACCGAGGGAAAAGGCTTCTGGACGTGATCGACTCATGATCGCGATTGCACGGACGATAGTAGAATCGCATTTGAGACCGCGTTTGTAAATATATAGGTCCTAAGAGGTGCACCTTATCATGTGTAATCATGTTTGCGAGATCGCGGGTGTAGCTTGCTTGTATGATCGCGAGGGGATCAAACGTTTGTATACTGACGTAGTTTTGTAACCGTGTGGCCATCCACATATTTGCGTTTGTTCTAGAATGGTCGCGCGAACCGTGAGTCTGATATTTAATTTTCGGTGAGTGGTTCAGATTCTAGCAGAGAGTTGGTTCTTACATATTACTAGAATTCCCGGTCATGTCGCCATGAGACGCATTGTCTATGGTATGAGCGTATTTTCTTAATTGGTCCAGCTGAAGATATAGATGCTGGGAAATTTTTGTAGGATCCCGCTTGAGATCGCGTTTGAGAATTTATGAGTGTTAAAACGTTCACTTCATCACCGAGGTGTAATCACGTTTGCGAGATCGCGGGCTAAGATGTTCTTGGGTGGTCGCGAAGAGCTCAAGCGTTTGTATGTTTACGTGTTTTTGGTGTGTATGTGACTTCGCGTGTATACATTTGATTTTGTGACCCAGGTTCCATTCAAGTATTCGCGTGTGTTCTTGAATGATCGCGCGGGCCGTGAATTTGATACTAAATTTTCGGTGTGCGATTCAGTTGCTAGGAGGGAGTGAATTCCCTCGTATCAGCTAGAGTTGCACTCAAGATTCGATAGACAACCATGGAATCGGTTGATTAATGTTGAAGAGAAATAGGCAAGAATTCCGAATAATATTCCAGCAATATTTGACTGGTAATCAATCTACTAAATTAAACAGTTCGTTTAAAGATTTGTTAATTTGAAGTAGAGAGCAACGCGAGTTCCTTGAATATACGATGTCAAGTTTCTGCTTCGAAGCCAAATGGTTGAAAATTGCTACCCGTTTTGAGTCAATATTATCTTGGTTGCAAACGTGGATAATTTCTTTAGTGCTAAACAAATTCATCAAATATGATCGGACCTTACAACTGAGCTTCATTGAATTGCTGGACGGTACTGTGACCGATCATCAAAGGACTCAACAGATTATTCCAATCAGAAAAGCCTGAAATACTGTTATAGGGCAGTATATGGACACTGAAGATGACACAAATGTTGGAATAGTTTATGAAACCAGAATCTCTTTTTCTTTTATGCGATATAAAATAGTTTGTCCGAAAATTGAAAAATATAGATGAAATATATTTTGTAGTGCGTTGTAAACAATTGAAAATTGAATAGTGTTGGACTTTTAATTTAGTACTTTATACACGGATACGAACCAATACAACGAAGTAATGGCTCTCGATTTCAATAGTTGCTCCTTAGAAGACAAAGTCTCGGTAATACAGTGAAGACCCGTTTTTATCAGTGAATTTTAGGCTGATAAAATGGGGCATTGACAAAACCGGGACACAATTTTTTCTTTCTTTTTAAGAAACCGAAGCTCTTAACATATTCTTCTTTAGTCCCTAGATATAGCCTCATACTTTTCTTGATTATTCAGCTTAAATTTCCCTTAAGGGGGTCTGACAGCGCAAAATTTAATTTTTTTTTGCATTCTTCGGATCTCTTAAGAAAAATATGCTCAAGAATGGATTTACTCGAATTCAACTTGGTTCGTCTGCAGCCCATCAAACTACCAACTATCAATTTTCATATGAGGCTGATAAAATCGGGCCAAAAAGCTGATAAAATCGGGTCTTCACTGTACAACTAGCGAACTCATAATCTGCTTAAGGGATTTCAAGGCAGTGCCCGATTCAGTGCAACGAAACTAACGATGATCCGAGTCGATAATTTGTATTTCGTCAGGGTACAATTTAGCACTGGGTGGAAATATACCTGTTTTTGTGTATACTCTCCGTAGAGTGTATTTATTTACACAAAATAAAGCTCACCGCTGTTTTGTACCGTTCACATTAAAGTTGTAAATTTTAGTTCATTTTCGCGTTTGTGAACGGTTTTGTTCGTGCAGATGGGTTAGATAATTTTTGTTTTATGTTTGTGAATAAGTAATATATGGTTGGATAGGCCAGAGCGACGGCGGTGGTGCAAGGCGAGCGGTTTATGTACATCGTGCGAGAGACGGCCATCGTAGTTGATCCAGTTAGTTTCGGACCACGTTGCAGATCAGGTCGGTTTGCCGGTGGCCGATGTGTTGCTGGAAAAATCCAGCCCGCCAAATAACGCATGTGTGTGGAAATTTTCGCAAAAGTGCCGTCTCGTGGTTCGAGAACTTTGGTCTGGTGTCGGGTGGCCGATTACGGAAGCTAATCGTTAAGGAGCCACTCGCTTCCCCGGCTAACCACAAAGGACCCAGAAAGCGCCAAGCCGCTCTCGCAGTAGAAGATCAGCCGAACGAGCCTAGCTCTCCTTCACTGCTGATCGTCAAGGAGAGCGAAGCAGGTGTGACAGCGGATCCACCTGAGGCAGGTCACAGCGATATCTACCTGGGCCATTCACAGGGCGATTACTCGCCCAGTCACAAGAAGGTTCCTACAAAAGAGCCTTGCTCACTTTCCTAGCTAATCGGTAAGAACATCTGCCGGAGCAGCCAGTAGTAATTCCAGGAGAACTCGGCCGTTGTTGTCCCGGCCGGTCGGACGAGATCACCCGCCTTCTCGCCGGCAGCAGTGAGAAACCAGCAGCTGCAGTAAAGTGGATAATTGGAAGAAATAAACACGGTAAAATTTATTTGCATTCCGAAATTCGTGTAGAGGTACCTAGGCCGCCCTGACAAGGGTCGACCGGGCAATCATAACCCGAGCAGTGGTTAATCCGCTACTTACAAATTGAATATATAGAACTGGTTTCTACAGCTGAGTAGAAACAGGACTGGAGACAAGTAACATTTATTGTAATTAATAAACCGGGATAACCAGTTCTCGACCACAATTCGTATCGTCCAATTGCAATACTATTCTACTACGCCTCGACAATTCAGTTAAGGTTAGGGCTTGTTATCAAACTTGCATTTGCCTTTCGCAGAGAAAAGGGTGCGAGAGCGAATTCCATTCCTGGGATATCTATTCTCGCCCGACGCGAGGTTATGAATCGTTTCAATCACAAACCAATTTTATGAGTGTACTTCAGAAAGATATTCACTCTTTTATGAATGTTATGTTTCTGCAAGATTCAGTTCTGCATAGAATAATCGTCCATGTAAGAAGATATTCGTAGAAGTCCGGATCAACCACGTTTACTGGTGATCCTAAACATTCATGCCAATAAATATAAAAAACATTGAGTGCAAAAAAATATTCTTCATTGTTGTAGGCTGAATAGAAGTGTCCTTAACAACAATTTATCAGCAAAAATTAATGGTTTCTCCGCTCGCCGGCCAAGTATAAAAGCACATGTTCGTTCTTTTGAATATAAAGAATAATGTGCAAATCTAACAAAGGGCGAACACGAAATTATTGCGACACCGAAAATGTCATGCCAATTTTCTTATAATGTTTAATATGAAACCAAAATTTTAGGGTAGTTTTATACATATGTTTATTTAAAAAATCAAAAGAAAAGTTAATCGATGGAGCCTTGAGTGTAAAATTGAACGCATTTTCGCTTGATGCCCTCCATCAAAGCCTTTACAGTGTCATCCGGTGTCAGTTTCTAAGTTTCCGAAGTTCCCGCTTCATTATTACCCAGTACTACTCCACCGGGCGCAGCTCCGGACAGTTTGGCGGATTTATGTCCTTTGGAACAAAATGGACAGAATTGGCCTCTTTTAGAATAGTGGCATGATGCCAAATCTGGCCAAAATAGCGAAGCTTCGTCGTGCTGCTGTAAGAACGGCAAAAGGCGCTTCTCGAGGCACTCAGATTTGTAGATCTCGCCATTTACTGTGCGCTTTGTCACGAAGGGCTCACTCCTCAGTTCGCAAGAGCAGATGACCTGCCAAATGAGATATTTGGAGGCGAACTTCGACATTTTCTTCTTCTTAAATTTGTCGTCCACATAGAACTTAATCTTGCCGATGAAAAACTCCAACCCCGGAATTTGCTTAAAATCGGCTTTTATATACATTTCGTCGTCCATCACACAGCAGCCATATTGTGTCAGCATCTTCTCGTACAGCTTCCGTGCCCGAGTTTTAGCCGTCGATTGTTGCCGCTCATCGCGGTTTGGGAAGTTCTGTATCTTGTATGTATGTAGTCCAGCTCTCTTCTTTGCATTCTGGACGTAGCTCTGCGACATGCCGATCTTTTTAGCCAATTCACGGCTTGAGACATTGGGATTTGCTTTAATCATCCGTTTCACCTTTCCCTCCGTCTTTTTGTTCTCCGGTTCCGGTTTTCTTCCAGCTTCTTTGCCGTGGTCCAACCGCGTCAACCGCTCCTGGAACCGCTTCAACACTCTGGAGACGGTTGAATGGTGAATGTTCAACATTTTTCCCAACTGCCGGTGCGACAGGTCAGGAAATTCCAGGTGTTTGGAAATAATTTGTTCTCTCGACTCGCGTTGGTTCACCTCCATTTTCGTTGAATCGAAAAACACGACTTCGAGTTTGACAGCATGTAAACAATACACATCAATGAGAAAGTGTGCAAAATTTGGTTGATTTTTACCCAATGGTAAAAAAGTTATGCTCTGTTGAATGTGTCGCAACAATTTCGTGTTCGCCCTTTAAAGTCGTGATTTCCTTCAACTATTCACAGAAAAACTGATTCATGTTCCAAAGATAAAATATGTACGATTTCCTAATGTAAATTGAAAAGTAAGTTAAGTTACTGAAAGATAATGTCCCGAAGCTCCAATTCAGCTCTTTATTAACACTACAAAGTCAATGTAGTTCCAAGGTAGCAAAACACTACAGCAATTAGGACCAAATATAAAAATGCTAAATTCACAATTCTTCAAACACTTTTGGATTCTGGTAGGTGAAACTCAAAATCTACGGATCTTACCTCATGCAAACGTGGCCTTAAAGTTCAAATCGTACAAATCTTTTGAATCTCTGTGCAGAGAAGTATGGATTTCGTCTTGACAAAACCAGATAGTTAAACACTTATATTTTAATATTAGTTAGTTAATGTTACTAACAGAAATGGGTTACTTCATAGAAGGTGCCCTTCTGATCATAGAAAAACTATTCCACAGTTTCTAGCACAAAGGCTAAAATTGACCAAAACTGTGTCGCCTAGCTCTGACAGTTACGCCGTCCCCTGATGAAAGCAAAGCAATAAATCTATAAACCCCACACAGTTTTATGCTAGCCACGAACTGGTCATCATTTATACCATCTAGAAAAATCATTCACTAGCGGAATAGATATAAATCATTTTGGAAGCTGCTATTCGCCCTTTGTCCAACTCGCCTGCACCATCCGTGCCATCTAGAAACATCGTTGTCAATCCCCATAAAATACACCATTCGCAAACCGCCGGAATTACAATGTGTGACATACATATATTGTTGCTCTTCGGACAAAGTTTTAAGGTACCGTTAAGTACCGCGATGCAGATAGTTTATACAGAGTTAACGAATTCCATTTCGATTGCTCCGTTTTTGCTCACCAGTTGCAGCCCTAGTCTTTAGTTCTTGTTCGCGGCAGAAAGAGAAAGTTATGAATTATTAATTGCAATTTGTAACACTGTGCTGCTGGAAAATACTTTTGCAACTTCCGAGTCGCCACATGGAACTATGTATTCCTTGTTGACCCAGTACCGTCAGCTGCAGTAACAGCGAACATATGCAATCAATTCCGGCATCGCGTCATATAAAAACAATTCAGCAAATGGAGACGAATGAGAAGAGCGACGGATGGCTCACAGAAAAAAAACCGCATTGTACCGTGTGCAATGTTTTACTGTTTGGTGGTTTTGCTCTCTCCATATGTATTATAGTTTTTTTTCCAGTACCTACATACAATCTTTATAGGATCCTGAGTTATGGATAGAGATAAAAATGCTAACTGCCGCACTGTACCAGTTTTGTTCGGGAACAATGACTTATCAAGTCACATGGCGAGTGCTGCAAGTTTTGATATTTTTGCGAAACCTCAACTAGCGCTAGAAAAGAAAACTCATTGCTTGGTACAAGCGTACCCAGAAGCCAGAGTGACCCAAAAACATTCCCCACGTGTAATGCACCACCAAAGCGTATCGATTCGGCAGTGCCCCGGTAGCTGGAGCCAAAAAAGAAATAAATAAACTACTACATGCTATGTTCGCGCCACTTACCTTTCGTCCTCCAGCAGTGGCGTTACGAGTGACGCCCTCAGGCGCACCACTTTCATGCTCTGCAGTGGGAACAGCTTGCAAAACGGCCCCAGGAACTTTGGCTCGTAGCAAAACTGTGGAAACAATCGGCAGTGCCGCCAGAGGCGAGTGTTGTGACTGAATAAATAGTTATGCGTCTTGCCAAACTCGAGATAACTGTCCATCTCGGTGTAATCGCACTTGAGCAGTTGCTTGAGGTTGTGTATGGCGATCCGATCGTTCGGTGGACCCCGGATCTGGATAATGTCAAAGTCCAGCAGCGGCTCGTAGTGATAGTAATTTCCGGGCATTGCATTCAGTATGTCCCCTAGAAAAGTCGACCCGGATCGCCACGTGGTGACGATAATACTGCGTACCGGTTGGCCATTTGTTTCGGGTGTCAGATCGGACAGTTTGGTGGCTCCATTGTCGTACAACCCGTTCGGGTATTGGAATTCGATCATCTCGTCAGCTATACGTGAGCGCTGATAGGAAAGAATATCCTCGATCGTTATTGTGGAATTTTGAGGCGTCGGAATTGCCGGATTTGTGTCATAGGACGATCCCGCGCTGAAGGATTTTGTTCTGCGAAGAAAATAAATGTAACAAGATTATTCAGAATGTAAATAAATTCTGTCGAGCTAGCATTGCGAAAAAAGTTGCTCGAGCGGGAGCTCTTGCTTGCATAAAATACATATCTTATCAGCGACCCACACAAAAAGAAATATGTATCGAGGGAAACATTATTATTAGGGTGATTTACCTATTCAAACATAAGCGTTTTAGAATCTACTAATCGATAAATTTTGGACAAATTGCTCATACTTTGGTATGAATATTATTATGGTTCATAATACTCCAGTTAAAGACAAAGGTTGCATTCTAAAGACACTATAAGGGTTTCTCACTAGACTCTGTCACTTCTAGTTTCCCTTGCGTTGTCCCCACAAACTTATTATTTAACGTTCTAACGGTTCAGTAAATGGAGTAAATAATAGGGTTCTTATCACTTTATAATTTCACTATCACATTTATCATTGGAATAGGTTTAGGTTACAATGCAGGAATGTATGCCGCTTTAATAATTTATTTGTTCCAATCCTCGGTAGATACCGTACAGATTATATAAAAATAATATACTATCAAGCTTTTAAATTATTTAAAATTCCTAATTGCTAACTTAGAGACTAGATTAAAATCAAACAAATGAGAGGTTTCGTTGAATTTGTAACAGCTGATGATGTTTTGACCATAAACAGTACGGTGTCTAGGAATCCACAAAAGAGGACGGTTTCCTAGAGCACGGGAAGGTACAAACACATTAATCCGTGCAAGAATAGCTGGGCAGTCAATATTACTACACAACATATCGAATATAAACATTATTTGCAAGAATGTGCGGCGGAACTCCAACGTCGGCAACTGAAGCAGCATGCATCTATCGTTATAATGTGGTAGATGGGCAGGGTCATTTCACGGCAAATTTCTTAGAGCAAATCGCACGAAATATTTTTAAACGTGCTCTAACCGGTTTATTTGGACATTGTGATAAGGAGCCCACACTTGCACAACATACTCCAAAATGCTTCGCACCAATCCGCAATATAGAGATTTCAGTGCATAGAAATCGTCGAAGCCAGCGGTATTTCGCTTCAGGAAACCAAGTGTTGCGAATGCTTTAGCCGTCGTTGCGGTGATGTTATCCGAGAAGCTAAGCTTTCTATCAAACAGCACTCCCAAATCACTAAAGGAGTCTACACTTTTGATGACGCGGCTTTGGCGCAAGTACTTATTATGGGATAGAGTGGAGGATCACCTGGAACTTACCATCTTACGTTTGCCAACGTTTGCCTGCATACCATTCAACAGGCACCATTGCTCAATATTAAGTACGTCATCTTGAAATGCAGCTGCCAAGTCCGGAAGCAATGGAACGAAAAATCTTTAAATCTTTGGCGATGAATAATTTTCCAGATTTGATACGAGTGCAAAGGTTAATATCGGAGGCAAGCAGTCCGGGCTGGGTTGGCGAATACACCACAAAAGTGTTCTGCAAAAAGGTCTACGGATTCGGCTGTATATTTTTTTAATTGTCCACCACACTCCCCCACACCAAAGAACTCATACAAGAGCCTCCTGGTAGTGGAAGAGGTTATAATCGCCTGCAATTAGTACACAGTATGAACCACTAGCTTTATCCAGAATTTGTTGAACTGCACAGGAGTGGGCATTGTACATGACTGGGCTGCAGTTCGGCCACAGGTATATACAACAAATATACAGAGAGCAATTCGGTAGTGAAATGCGCACAATAACTTGTTCCAAGCATTCAAAATCCGGCATTTTTGTTACAGCACCGGCGAGATTATTTTTTAGCGCGATAAGAGCACCGCCTCCGCGACGAAGTTGACTAGTAGAATTGAATGTTCCGAATTATGTATGTCAGCGCACAACCCTGTTTATGTGAGAACAATATTGTAATCAATGTATCGTAATCACATGAGGAGAGCGCCAGAAAGAAATCCTGAGTTTTTGTTCTCATTCCTCGAACATTTTGACAGTAGACGGACAAGAAACCGTCGGACTTAGAATTGGAATTGGCGGCCTGAGAGGGGTGGGCGAGGCAAAGTCGGTTATAAACTTGACTTTAAACACTTTTACCGATGTCTTCCGTTTTAATTCCACTATGATGAACGTATTTGTAACAGTAAAGTGCATTTTTGCATTTTGTTCATCGTAGTGGAATTAAAACGGAAGACATCGGTGAAAGTGTTTAATATAACATTCCACTAAGTCGCTCAAAAACAGTGCTTTTGTTAAAACTTGACTTATTTGGGCACTGACAGGACGTGGAGGAACGGGCATTACTTTGCTGTCTTCGCTGTTTCTGGCGTCGGTTGAGGGAGGGGGATTCCAAAACCCCTTGGTCGTGTTATCTTCCAACTCGCGGAATCGGATACCAACGGGCCATGTTCAAGCAGTCATTACTTTGTCTTTTTTTATTAATAGGCAATCCAACTTTGAAGGAAACGAACGTCAAATGGCGCACATCTCGCTCATTTAACACATGGATATCAAGCAGCGTCGCTAAATGGCAGAACATGATACTTTCACTATTTTTTTTCGAGAGTTGTCCTACTGGAGCTGTAGAGCTAGGTTCTCGGAAGGGCTCTCCGTCAGAATCACATACTACAATTTGCAGACGAGACAGGCAATGTCGGCCACTAAAACACTGCATTAGGCCAATTGTAGCGGGCCGTGATTCTAAATGTGATATTCATTGTACGGTTCAGGTATGTGCGGGCGTAGGGACTCGCGATCGCGTGTATCATCGCGAAGAGCTCGAGCATTTGTACGTTAACGTGTTTGACCGCGTGAGTTTGTATGTGGCGTGTGCTAACGTGTATGTAACTTCGCGTGTATGAATTCCATTCTATAGCCGTGTGCCTTTCGCATATTCGCGTGTGTTCTTGGATAATCGCGCGCGGACCGTGAATCTAATACTTTATTTTTTGGTGTACTGCTAAGATGCTAAAAGAGTGTGAGATTCTCCATATCACTAGAGTGCCCGGTGACGTCGCCATGGAACGCGTTGTCTAGTGGATATTTGCTTTATTTTTTTATTGGTCGCTCTGAATGTATGGACCTAAGTTTTTAGGACAGAGAGTAATGGTTTCAGGACGTGACAAATTCATGAGCGCGCGAAAACGGACGTTTGTAGGTTCGTGTTTGAGACAGCGTTTGAAACTTCGTGAGTGCTAAAACGTTCTCCTTATTACCGGGATGATACTAAGTTTGCGCGATCGCGAATTAGGTGCGCGTTGTTAATCGCGAAGGGCTTAAGCGTTCGTATGCTAACGTGTTTGTCACGGGTGCTCACGTTCATGTGACTTCGCGTGTACAAGACTGGATTTTGTAACCGTGTGGCATTTCCTATATACGCGTGCGTTCTTGGATGGTCACGCGGACCTTTATTCTGATAGTTGGTTTTTGGTGTACAATTCACATTCTGACAGGGAGTAAGTTACCCCATATCACTAGAGTCCTCGGTCATGTCACCATGTAACGTGGTGTCCAGTAGATATGAGAGATTTCTTTAATTGATCCAATTGAAGGTGTATTGTTTCACACACTTATCAAACCACCGGACACCATGCACATCACAGCTCCAGTAGTACGATGCAAAATAACCGATAACTGTGCACACCACAGCCACCACAGGACCGCCGACAGACAACACCACAGCTGCCAGCGCACGACGTATGAGCCACCAGGTACTGTGCACGTCACAGTCACCAGTAGCATACACGATGAATTTCGTACAGCTGTGCACACCACAGTTACAGCGGAAAAACACCTCACTTAGAATGGAAACTTCAAATTTAATTCTTTACTTATCAAGGATGAAACGCTGGTCGCCTTGTTGACCAAATCATTCGTTTCAATCCTCACACCAGCCGCACAGGTACGACGCCGATGGTAATATCAGCAATAGCAGACACACCACGCTCGCTAATCGTCTCGATAGTTCGCGACGATGGAGGAAGCAAAAAAAAACAGCACGCTCGCTGGGTGGGGCTCTCTCGCTGACCGATGCTGAGTGATACACTTTCTCGCAAGCTGCTTCTGGTCGCCGTGTTGACCAGGCTGGCTCTACTCTGATACTCGATGGGTTTTCTCTCTCGCGAATGAAAAATTGTTTTCTGTTTTGCTTTTATTCTTGATGTTTACTTGTTAATGGTACAACACTGAATGAATAGGGAATCGCATCTCGCGGGTTTATATAATGGCTCGTTCACTGCTCTAGCCAATCAGCGCACGCCACTATGACGCGTTGCTCGATCGTGCTGGAAGCGTCCATCGCGTACAGAAGGCATGCACCTGGTCTGCTGATATCAAGGATAGAAACATCCGGAAGTGACCGATTCATGATCGTGCGAGTGTGGGAGTTTTTAGATTCACGATTGAGACCGCGTTTGAAAATTTATAGGAGCTGAGACATTCACTTTATCACCGAGATATTATCATGTTTACGAGATCACGGGTGTAGGTGCCGGGGATGGTCGCGAAGGGCTCAAGCATTTGTATATTAACGTGATTGTCACGTGTTTGTGACTTCGCGTGTATAATTTTGATTTTATAATGATGTAGCGTGTATTCTTGTTTGATCGCGCGCGGACCGTGAATCTGATGCTTAATTTTTAGTGTATGGTACAGATGGTAGTCCGTTTCCCTATGGGGAAACTTGAGTTCCAGGTCATGTCACCATGGAACGTGTTGTTTAGTGAATATGAGCGTCACTTTTTTGATTGGTTCAAATGAAGGCATTAGTCCAGACTGATAAACTGAGGTGTAGGTTAATGTTTGAGACCGCGTTTGGAAGTTTAAAGATGCCACGTTTACTTAACTACCGGCGTGTTTTCATGTAGGCGAAATCGCGGGCGCAAGTATATGTGGATTACTGCAACTGCATGGTCGCGCCCGTGGCCAGGCCTGTGTTATCGCGAAGGCCACGAGCGTTTGTACATATATGAGTATAGATAGCGTATAGTAGAGATATACTAATAAACGGAATCATAGCATGCTGAATAAAGAAAAAAAAGATGCAAAGAGCTTGACTAGAAGTGTATAAATTGAACAATACTATTTTGGTATACATAAATAATGGAAAAGCAAACTAATAGATGCACAAAAGAAACAGACCAATGAAATAGAATAGAAAAACACATGTAACAAGCAATCAAACTCGTCTAAATGCAGCAAATGGTGTATATTTATCATTACCAACAATTGCATGCTATTAGACTTTCATCATGCTATATGCTGGCCGGGAATGGATGACTCACGTGCGTCGGTAAATTTATTTTACCCTAATTTATCCAGCCCGACTTTCCCCAATGAATAGAACCAAATGCTCAGATTGATCACCAGAAGTATTAGCCACTATTCTATCATATACGTCAGTTCTGCATCCATTCCCTGACCCAACTGTCACAAACACTCAGACGAATACATACATAGATACACATACGACTAGCACATAATAGTTGTACACTAGTACGAAAAACTACGATTATCACAAAGCTACAACTAATAGGTTTCTACTTATTCTACTTTATTAAATTAATTTAATTATTAAATTAATTTAATTAGTATATACACGATGACGAAGTCGACCGATAAATGGACACACAATGACTCCCTCCGTGAGCCCCGTCCACGAATACCAGAACAATATTTGCAAACATGGCACAGCAAAAGTCAATCTTCGTCGATCCGCCAGTCGGCCACGTCACCGCCCATAGACCAGTGGTTTAGCGTTGGTATGCGCTGGTGCGGAGTATGAAAAGACATATAACATAAAAAAGGCGCATAAGCCCTCTCGGTCTCCTCGATGCACCACTATCGAGGCGTAATGCAATACCCATCTTAAAGCAATTGATGCTTGATGATGTTTGCAATACCGTCAAACCCCTAAACCTTGGGGAGGGAACATGATACTTTCACTATTCATGAATTTATTCCATTTGAAATCTGGTTTGACTCATAGGAGTATCTAACGCTTTTGTTATATTTTATTTTGTATAGGGTAAAGTGGGGCAAATCCGACCGTTGGGTAAACCCGACCCCCCTCTGTTACCGAAAATCAGAAGCACTACGCGAACTAATATCAATGCTGTCGTGTAGAGCATCGAAAATAATCATAATGGTGGTATGACAGCATTTCATCAGTCTACATTGAGATGCTCAAACGACAAAAGGTGTGTTTTTAGAACTTTTGATTTGACTTTTGTGCATCATTGACTACAGGATATTTCTGATTGTTAAAGTGATTGCATAATAAATTTAAGTGAATTTAAATTCTTTGATTAAAGTCCTACAAAGTGCATAGAAGGAATTAGTTCAACCTTTTTCATATTTTTTTTAATTGCATCGTAATGAAAAATGACGCGGTGGGGCAAATCCGACCACTAAATAGTGGGGTAAATCTGACCGCTTTTTTGCTAAGAAAAATTTGATTTTTCAGATTGGAATATATTTTTATTGTTATTATTTATTATTTTTATGCATAATGGTTCATAATTACAAACGAAAGACACAAAAACATGATGATTATAGTATTCGTCGAGCAATTGCTCCGATGCAAATAGGAATATCATTACGTGCTACTGCTCGTGATTTTAGCATTCCAAGATTGACATTGAACTGCATTTTCTTCATGTTACAATTCAACAACACAACATTCATTGATTTATCATTGAAAAACCACAAAATTTGGATAATAGTTGCACTAAATCAACCAAAGACATAGGGGGTCGGGTTTACCCCACCATTTTTGAAAACAGCAAAAATGATTATTTTTGTGAAACGCTTGTATCACAAGATATTCCCAAAATCCAAATAAAATGCTATATATAGAAAGTTGCCCAGGAGATTAACCTTTAATTTGATATATAAAACGACTTGATCCGATGTTAAATGAGCATTTTACAGCCAAAACCATTTACTAGGTCGGATTTGCCCCACCTTACCCTATGATTATGTTTTTGACATTAAAAATGTCTTACTCCACTATCTGGGGCTAGGTGTCATTCTAAAATCTAAACTATCTCCCATGTAACGAAACTATGTAAGGTTTGCACGCTTATAACTCCGATATTACTAGATGGATTTTAATCATTCATACACCAACCGATTCAGAAACACCTAACTTAAATATTGGTAATAATTTAATATCTCCCCAATAAAAGTAGACTTTTGGAAATTGGTAAAATTAAAAAGTTCACAAAAAACGGGAAAAATACCATTCGTGAGGCAGATTTCTCAGACACAGCCGTCAAAAGAGGGCAGCTTAGTTGCTCAATGAAACACGAAAAGTCATAAATAGAAGCAACGCATGTCCGTTTAAATCAGTTGTTGCTCTTATCCCACACGAGCAACGTCGTCTCCGGGCGATGCAATAAGCGCTATCGATTTTCGGTAACGTTGGCATTTGCACACACTCGCACCTAAGTGACTAAACCATATACGGTTAGTTTATAAATAGAGGTGACGCGTACCCGTTTGAATCAGTTTTTGTTCTTATGTCGAACGGGTAAGATTATGGCTGCAGCGTCTGGGCACTACACTAAGCGGTAGACGCTATGCATTTTCGGCAGCGGTGGCCGTGTGCGGATTTTTCGGGTACCAGCACGGTGTCACAGAATGATTTGCAAAGTGGGTGGGTGGGGTGGTTTGGATTTAATTCAATACGGTGTGTGCTGCTTAAGAGTGTTGCGTTTGAAAAAAATATATTTATTTTTATGCATGCGTGTGCGTTGTAACTTGTTAATCCATGTTTACGGCGCTTTGTAGCTGCGTAGGGTAAAGAGCCTATTGGTTTTCATGTTTCATATTTCGGTTATATGTTTTTTATCAGTAAGGCATCTGACAACGTGCTTCTGTAGTTATTGCACTGTTCAGCAGCGTAGTATTTTATATAGGAGAGTACACTCAGGTTTTTTACGCGGATTTTGAAATTTACGCGGTTTTCATTAACGCGTTTTTTTTTTTAATTCACGCGGTTTTCATTTACACGGCCTGTATCCCCTGCGTGAAAAATCTGAGTGTAATTGCATCGGAAACAATCACATTCCCAGCAGAACTTTTTGTTTTCTAATTTCAAACACTTTTGTTTCGTACTGCACACAACGGAAAATTTTAAAACAGAACTTACCGTCCCAGCAGCAGTTGAAGCGGGTGTTCTTTTTCGATTCAAATTCAAGCCATGTCTTAAGCGTTACTGGACTTAAAATTGTTTTCCCAGTTTATCCAGTCAGAATATCTGTCCTACCCTATGTATTTAAAACACAGTTCTAATTGCGTTTTAAAGTATACAACAAATAGAACCGTTGGGCATACTAATTTAAATTTTAAAATAAATCTGTTTTAAATTATGAAACAAACCGCTGTACTGAAGATATAATTATGTCAGTCCTATTACCACATAAAACACCTATATAACATAAAACGCTGCAGAATTGGTTTAATAATACAATGTTTACACTACAGAGTTATAACTCGTTTTAATAATTAGCAACAAGAAAAATGTCACCAAGATAGCATAAAAACCCGTTTTAACTGGTAATGCGAACGTTGCATAACAATGTAATTTATCAAATAATTTCATTTTTCCACCACTAATCGATCAAGAAATACTTACACTTAAGATTGTTTACTTAAGTTCATTAGTACATTATTGAAAATTTAAATGGAAAATGAAATTTCATATTTTATGGAGAATCTGTATATTTCCGTTGGCGGGCGTGGGTTTCCTCATCACAGCTCTCAATATGGAACTTTTCTTTTGAATATATTTTCTGGACAGACCAGCCTATTTTTACTAGATGGATCAGCCAAATAATGCCAATCACCTAGTGAGATACTTGATTAATTAATAGATTACCGTTAAAAGACCTTCAATAAATTATGTTTTAATGGGGAGGGTATATAGCAAATTGTAACATATGAAAACAGGCGAGTGAACAAGAACGTGTGTCGATATGTGTGATAGATAAAAAAGCTATATTTTTAATGTCACCGTGGTCGTGTCCTGTACACAACCCTTTAATTTTTTTAATTTATCTTACATTTCCAATTCAATATGTTGTATGTTGAGCCACAAGTAACGTATGTGGAATAAAATTTGGACAAAATTCAAAAGGCAATTTTTTGTAGAAAAATCTTTCTTGATTGTTCTCTCTATATGAAAACATTTGCTAATTTATTATATTAATGTACAAAAAAATTTGAGCCCATTCGAAAAGCTTTATGACAGTTTGCATGAAATTTTTGCAAAGCAGATGAAAAAGTTAGTGTTGACAATTTCTTAATTTTGATAATTAGATGTTTGATAGTTTTAGCACAGACTAACAGACATAACACTCAAAAACAAAACTTCGTCCGCTTTAACGGTCATTTCAAATGTATTTGTAGTTGGGACCGCTGACACATTTGAAATTATGGCGCCACTGACACATGAACAAGCATATGGGGGATAGACCACTAGTGAAAACTTGTTCCCAAACCTGAGGGGTAACCCACCAGTAAATGAGTGTTTGGGATCGTGAATAAAAGGTGGAGCTAGTGTTCTGGGAAAATTGTCGGATCGATGTTTTTTGAGGGAATTTCCTCATAGTGTTATGTCTGTTAGTCTGTGGTTTTAGGTCTAAAATTATTGGCATATACTCTCCGCTTCATAATAGCCCACGAATTCTCAATTGGACGCAGCTGTGGTACATTTTTTGGGTTATCAACTTTTTGTACAAAAGGTATGCCATAACCCTCGATTGCGTCCATTTTTTCGCATAATAGCTAGGTGCCAGATTGGGCGTTTGCTCCCATTTTGTTTATATGGTACCTCCTAGCGGGTCGATAACAACGCTGGATGTTTAAAATATGTGTGCCTAGATTATGACGTTTAGTATGGTGTCTGCGTTTTTTCAATGCTGGAAGGGTTGTCCAAATTTCATTCCGCTCACGTAAATGATTTTTCATCCGTATTGATTACTAAATTTGCTATTAAGATATAATAGGGGAACACGGGCTGTTAAGACTGACCCCCAGATTTTTCAGAAAATCGGATGGAGATACGTGTTTCATTTTTTGCCATTCACAAAACAAAAACCATAATCATGGCAAAATCGCGATTAAAGTAACAAATTAAAATGAAAAAATAACAGCTTAGATGTTTGGTTGAAAACACAGATATTTTTAAGACACTTTTGCGCGAAATGAGCGCCTATTCCATCAACCACCGTTCAGCAGCTTGCGTCTTCGCATGGAGAAAACCCACTAGTTCGTATTTTTGCTGCGTGGTGGCACTGTATACATTGTATTATCACTGTAAGTAAAAATAAGAAAAATAATTTTTTTGACCACAGCTTTGCCGAAGACAGCTAATAAATATAGTTCGTGGGAATAGAGTACTGATACACAACCATGCACTGAACAGTGGAAGAAATCCGACCAAAAATGCAATTAATTAAAAGCTGCTGAAAAAGTATGACAATATATATACCAACAGTTGCGGAATTTTTTAGGAAATTAAGCGCAATCAAATTTGTTCACCGCACGCACTTGTGTCCGGAGATATGGGGCGTTGAAGATCCGGAACATTACCGGTTTTCATCAAATCAGAGACCTAATTCAGAATCCGCTGAAAAAGTACAAAGAATTATACCCTTAAAGTTGCGAAAAACTTTAGCAATTAAGATGCAATCAAATTTGTTCACCGCACGCAGCTGTTGCCGAAGTTATAGGGGTTTAAATATCCGGAACAGAACCGGGTTTTCATCAAATCAGGCGCCCAATCAGAAGCCATAGCAAAAATACTAAAAATTATACATCGAAAGTTTTGAAAAACTCCAGCAATCAAAACGCATTCATGTTTATCTGCACGAAATGCCTCCAAAACAAAAAAACAGATACACTTCATTATGGATGTACACTCAATACTATATTCACCATGGCAACTGCTCAATGACGTGAATAATCATATTGAAATGCAAGTTGTGTAGTATACAAAATGATTACGAACAAAGTTTTGTCCGAAAAATTTATAAATTTCAACCAAAATGAAAGCAAGCTTGAAGAGTGGATTCGAGTCGAAAACGTATACATAAATATGAGAACCTATACAAAACAGTTTAAGACAAGGTGGGATTGACAGCAATCAACGTCAAGGTTTTACGAACGAAATCGTTGCTGGCTTGAATCTGAGGTGGTACTATAATATATTATAATCTATAATATATTATAATCTATATCAATTAAAGAATTTAAATTCATGCTCGTTTTCAAATTCATTATTGAACAGATTCAATGGTTAATTAGAAATAACAATATTTTAAATAGCTTGATTCCAGATGCAATTCAACCACAAAAAAGTTAGTGAAGATGAATCAACTCCAAATATAAAAAGGACGACTAAGGTGGGCCGAAAGCGAAAACCATTTTTCGCATTGAGGCATCGTGTAAAACGTCTGCATGCTCGTAAGCTTCTCGCAAACGAAGAAGGAAACTTGGAAAAACTTTTAATGGCGGCCGAAAAACAAGCGATATTGGAGAGTTCCGAAAACATATCCCACATTTTAAAGAAATTGAGAATGGGCGGAGAGCAATACGCGAAACAGCTACTCATAAACAAAATAGAACCGGCTTCAGTGGAGAGTAGTTTGATGCTGAAGAGCGAGCTGGCGTTAAGTAGAAGAAAATACAATACGATCGCAATGTTTTTCAAAAAAGAACTTGGGATGGTTATTTTAAGATCATAGGACTTGGTAAGTTTACTGCATGAGAATTAAGTTATTTCTTTTTTCATAGATTATTGAATTTCGGAACAAAATAATTCCCCGTTTAGAAAAACCGAACTGGGATTGGGGCTTTCGTTCAGTGGAGGTCCCATTCCGATATTTACTTGAGGCACACCTCAACCGGCTTTTCGAGTGCTACCCTAGCATAATTGAGTCGATAAAGGGACGCAATTCCGGTGAAGTAAGTTGTGTGTTGCGCATTGCTGGTGGATTCGACTCTGCCACAGCCTTCAGCCATTATAATCAAGAAGGAATAACGGGCCAAGACGGCTCGCTTGTGGTGGCCAATGCTATGTTGCTGTCAGTTGAAATTGAAGGTGGTCAAATGTTGTGGATAAATCCCGCCCCACAATCGAACGTAATGGTGCGACCTACCTTCATGGGATGGGCTAAAGAGTCGACCGAACTAACGTTGAAAATTTATCAAAAAAATTTCGACGATACAGACGATTTGAACAAACACGCAATTATAAAACACATCGAAGACATGCGAATAAAATTTAACATCGAAGCCGTTTATACATTAATCGACGGTAAAGTAGCGAACGCTATTATTGGTAATGGCAACACCCACAAGTGCCCCTTGTACTTATCGAAAAACTATTATGAAGGACAAAATTAAAACTATATCAGGAGAATTGGAGAGAGAGTTCTCTGCCAGAGTGAACAGAGCACAACCAGGAGGATCAGAAAACTCGAATACTGGTAATTTGTTTTTTATCCCTCTACTACTTTCCGTCGAGAAATCTTGCAACATGTTGAGTTTCCTTTCAGTTTCAATCCGATATCCAATTTTAGTGCAGTAGAGCATTAATTATATTTTAAAAATTTAACTTCATTGCTGTATCAGGTAATATGTCAGGACGATTATTAGCCGAACCATCTAAATTCGCAAAATGATTAAAAATTAAGGATGGCGAAAGAAATTATAAAGGGGATACGATTGCTTAGCTTCCTTAGTAGCTCGTCCCAGATTCTGGATGGCGAAAAAGTAGAAGTATTATACAATCATACCATAAAAATACCTTTAGCATATTATTCTGAAGAGGCGGGAGAATTGGCGCATCGTAGGCACAAGATGAACCGGCTATATGGATCACGAAAAGTTAGCTTACAATGTCAAGACAATTGCTTTATTGATCTAATAATATCTAATCGTGATAGGTATCTCTTGAAGCAAACATTCAGGATATGTTGGTGGCTGCACTTTCTTGGAGCGATCCATTTATAGCGGCGAATATAATTAAAAAATCTAAAAAACCAAAACGAGATTCCGAGTTCGAGGAGGTCATTTGGGGTTACATGAAATCCGCCAATATAATTCAATGTAGCACAAACGAGTAGTCAGACATGTCTGACGAAGAATTGGATGCTGAATCAGAGTTTGATTCAGAGTAAAATTTATTTTTATTTATTTATTTTTTTGATATTTTTACGACCATATTCCTTTGTTTTATGTCCAATTGATTAGAAATAAGTTCATATGAATTAATATTGTTATATAATTTTTGCGATTAGTTCCTTTATTTTAAACTCCTGTGAAACATTGTAAACTGATTTGAAAAAATTGCTCGCATATTTTCCAAAATCTCATTTTATTCTCATTTCAGAATCTTTCTCTTTTGATACTGGTTAGGTTCGTTTTTTACCATATACAAGAATTACTCGAACGTGCCGTAGTATTACCAGTTTAACAGACGCATTTTGTTTAGATACCAGTAGCACTTTCTTTCAAAACTATGCAATAAGAGTTTGCCATGCGTTAAAAACTGCGTTTTGATCGTTAAAATTTCCAAAGTGAATTAACAGCAAAATACACTTCAAACGCTTACAGTAAAATGTACTCCAGCTTCGAATGCTTATTGCACTTTGATTGCTGGAGTTTTTCGCAACCTTCCTTCGATATTTAGATTTAGGTCATTTTGCTGCGGCTTCTGATTGGGAGCCTGATTTGATGAAAACCCGGTTCTGTTCCGGATATTTAAACCCCTATAACTTCGGCCACAGCTGCGCGTGGTGAATAACTTTGATTGCATCTTAATTGCTAAGATTTTTCGCAACTTTAAAGGTATAATTCTTTGTACTTTTTCATCGGATTCCGAATTAGGCCTCTAATTTGATGAAAACCAGTAATGTTCCGTATCTTCTAAGCCCCATATCTCCGGTCACAAGTGCGTGCGGTGAACAAATTTGATTGCATCTTGATCGCTAAAGTTTTTCGCAACTTTAAGGGTATAATTCTTTGTACTTTTTCAGCGGATTTTGAATTAGCCCTCTGATTTGATGAAAACCGGTAATGTTCCGTGTGGTGTATAGAAATATATCAAGTAGGCTAAGAAACCGATTGTGAATAAACTGATCATTCAGAGCCGTTCTTTCAGTAGTAACTGACGTCTTTAGTCTGGGCTATTACATTGGCGACGAGTGGGATCTCGAAGAATACGCGAAGATCTCAAGAATTTTCTCACAGTCCAGTTTTCATTACAAGTTGTGAAGAAAAACACTTTGACAGGATGTCCCGTGTAAGTAGAGTGCATATCATGATAAAATATTAGAAATTCAGAGCAATTTATTCCATGTGTTAATCCGAATTTAGAACCATGTGTTCGTTCGTTTACCTTCTTAACGATGGGACTCAAGTCCATTGGTAATCAGAACGATCCGTTCGTTTGATTGAACTGACCAAGATGGGACTCAGGTCCATCGGTAATCAGAACGATCCGTTCGATTGATTAGATTTTTCACGCTTAAGAAAAAAAAAAGATTCGAAAAAAAAAATTCCTGACAACCGTTGCTAAGAAACATAAACACAATTATGTGATGGTTACTGGGATGCGTAACCTAATTAGAAGCTATAAAAGGAATAAATTGAAACTGAATTTTCTTCAAATAAAAAGAACAGTGGAAAACTAACTCAATTTATTTCACAATATTCAGCTGGATTTCAATATAGAAAATGGTGATGGTCAAACAAATTCTAGGTGGGAAGCATGGAAAGACCAATTTATGGCATATTTAGCCCTCAAGTCAGTTGAAAATCACGATGAAAAGTATAAAGCTCTCATGTGTTTCGGTGGACCAGATGTTAAGAAAATCGCACAAACCGCAAATTTTGAGGAATCTCATGTGTTAGATAATCCTTTTCATGCGGCAATGGAAGTTTTGGATGATTATTTCTCGCCGAAAATGTCTCTACGCTATGAGAGGTTTAGATTTCGCCAAATTAAATTTAACCCTCAGGTGAAATTGGACCATTTTGTTGTGCGTCTACGATCACAAGCTGTTAACTGTGATTTTGGTGATCAATTGGATCATATGATTATGGATCATATAGTGTTCGCTACAGAATCAGATGATAAACTTAGAGCCAAGTATTTCGAATGTGATAGACCTTTGGACGACATGATGAAGGTTGGTCGTACACATGAGTCCGTTAAAGCTCAGGTATATAAATGTAATACAAATAATAAGATGTTTGACGACTGGTTACGGAATATTCACTGATATTTACGGCTTTCTCAGTCTATTATACTTAAGCAAACGTTATATTTATAGATTGCCCGACGTTTCGGCCGTTTTTGATGGCCTTTTTCAAGGGAAAACTGGAAAATTTATTCATGTCATAGTGAGTAAAAGGAAAACAGAAAGGTACAAAAAGGGGGGACATTGACATTGTGAACTTACTCTAATTTACGCGTTTTTGTCGAATTCGCTGATTGCCAACGATGGGAGGTTTGGGAATTTTGCACGAATTTTTCTGGTCGGAAATATGGGGATTTTTCGCAATAAAAGTCATCTGGGTGCACTATTGGTCACGGAGCTCGATATGCAATTCGGACCAAACTTTATCCACTCAATGGTACGCAAAACCGATAGCATCAGGCAGGCTACTAAATTACCATTCATTCCACCCACTTTCCATGAAGATGAACGTAGCCAAAAACTTTATCGAAAGAGTAACTCGACTCACTACGGATAATACCACCAACATACAGCATACAATTTTCCAGCATCTCCGCCGTAATAATTACCCCGCCACACTCATAAACAGGCTCATACAACGGTCTAAAAACACCACGCACGAAGATGCCTCCAACATTGCACCATTAACCATAAGAAACCACAGTCAAAGCATATCAACATGCAATCACAGTCCAACAGACCCACCGAACGAACAGATATATAGATCCCTGCCGCACGTGCCAACACTCAGTACATCCATAGCGAAAATGCTCAAACCAGACTATCCCAATGTAAAAATAGCTACAAAGCCTATCAACACAGTATCAAAACTACTGCCAAACACAAAAGACTCGGTTGACCCATTGCTGCAGTCTAATATCATTTACAGCCTGTCATGCGATAATTGCACAATGAGTTATTTGGGCATGACACGCAACCAGCTTAGAACCAGGCTATATGGCCATAAAAGCAATATTAACCAGTACCACAAACTGATAGCTGATGGTACGACCAACAGCAACGAACAGCTGATCAGTCTCGGAGAGAAGACTGCGCTCATCGAACACATGATACAACACAACCATACCTTCGATCTTACCAAAGCCAAAATTATTGACAGAACCTATCGACCGACGGCTCTCCCGATACTAGAAATGTGCCACATCACGAACACACTCAACACCGTAAATCATCGCACCGATGTGGACGGGCTCAACACAACTTACGCAGGCATTCTACATACACTCAGAACTACCAATACTCGCCGCAATAAAGCTTCCGAACCAGACACAAGTAATAGAACACTTTTGGCCCATGATAGATAGTTACCGTTTCGGGTCACCATCTTTAAATCATACGTTGTAAACCGGTGGATGTGCATATCGAGCTCCGTGACCAATAGTGCACCCAGATGACTTTTATTGCGAAAAATCCCCATATTTCCGACCAGAAAAATTCGTGCAAAATTCCCAAACCTCCCATCGTTGGCAATCAGCGAATTCGACAAAAACGCGTAAATTAGAGTAAGTTCACAATGTCAATGTCCCCCCTTTTTGTACCTTTCTGTTTTCCTTTTACTCACTATGACATGAATAAATTTTCCAGTTTTCCCTTGAAAAAGGCCATCAAAAACGGCCGAAACGTCGGGCAATCTATAAATATAACGTTTGCTTAAGTATAATAGACTGAGAAAGCCGTAAATATCAGTGAGTAATACAAATATTATGGTTTATATTTATTAATTGATGATTGACACTGATGTAACAGGTTCAAGAGTTTCGAAACAAACCAGCATCTAATTCGGCAGATATATGTCAAATCAATGAAAAAAGGTCAAGTGTAGCAGATGCTCCGGAAACCATTTGGGGAATGATCCAAAATGTCCAGCACGTTCTGAGGTATGCCGGTTATATGGAAAGCTCGGACATTTCGCGAGATGCTGTAAGACCGATCGGAAAAGTTTCCATAAGATGGCTCGTAAGAATGTACCCGGAGTTAAACCGTACAGTAAACAGAATCAAAACCATCAACAAACCAGGAAACAGAAGTTTATTCCTTAAAACACCGGGACGACTTTGTTGCATATTTTTGGTTATATCTTTTGATCCAGTGAATCAATTTTCAATATAAAAAACGGTTATATTTAGGGGAATAGTTGAACTATCAAGTGAATATGAGGAGATAGGGATGCAGTTGGCCAATCCGGAAAGATTACCGGAAATGTACTGTACACCTCGAAATTTCAAAACGAATCCTTATCTGATTTTGATGTTTAGTAATGAAAACGTGTGAAATCTGAATTTATTTCTTTTGTGACCATACAGGAATGCTTTCTGTGCTACAAAAGTCATTGTCGATTACCTTGCTGGATGTCATGTGACCGAAAACACCGGTGTCCGGTTCTGGAGAACCAATTCGGATTTAGAGGTAATTACCATCATGCGACACATCAAATAACACTTTCTCGACGAAATAAGACTGTTGAAAGAGCCAAAATGACATTTTTGACGCATATGGCCATTTTCACTTCAGTCCCGGAACTCCGGTGTCCGGTTCCGGAGAACCAATTCGGATTCAGAGGTCATTACCATCATGCGACACATTGAATCACACTTTCTTGACGAAATAAGTCAAGTGGAAACAGCAAAGATGCCATTTTGGACACAGATGGTCATTGCAGTATCTGTTACCGAGATCTTGTGTTCGATTTCGGAGGAGTTGTCCACATTTAGAAGACATTTATGTCAAGTAATATTTTCTCTTCTTCTTCTTCTTCGCTTCTGTTTGGCTTGTTTGTGAAACAAAGCCCAAAATGGCACAGCGTATAAAGCTATATTGCCAGTTAATTTTCGTTTATAGTCCAATGGACTACTTTTTGTGACTAACCGACGATAAACTCGCAGCGCCACAAAATTGGTCCACCACAGCACGAGTAATTCGCCCAATCAAGGTGAAAAAAGCGAATTATCTAGCACTCGGTGAAAACCAACATGTCGACACGTTGAAATTTTCACCGGAAGTGTAATATTTTCTCGATAATCGGAAGGTCAAAGAGGACTAGTGTAGATTTAGGGGTAATTCCGACTAATCTTTTTTGTTTCTTTTAGCCATCAATACAATGGCCATTCTTGGCTGATATATTTTCACTAATTTGAATGCACAGACTGTCTAAACCTGTACTGAATTTTGATAAATTTTCATTTCCTTGTGCGGTACATGAAAACTTTTTCATTTCATTACAATAACAGTCGAAAAATTAATCGGAGGAAATAATAGAGACAGAGATGAAAAATGGGCAAACTCTGCATTTTACGAATTTGAAGTTCAACTAAACGGTTTGTGAAAACTAGCAGGCCATCTTTTTCTGCGTGTACCAAAAATTCACGTACCAAAGACTTTTACTAGAGAGACTTTCGGTACCTTGACATATATAAACCGAAAGCAAAACAAACATTCTGGGGGGGTGGAGATAGCGTAGTTGGTAAATCAATTGCCTTGTACGCAGATCACCTGGGTTCAAATCCCAACCCCGCACATAGGGTTAGAGATTTTTCTAAAGAGATTTCTCTAACCCGACAAAGAGGCGAATGACCCAAAGGTTAAAACCTCTATAATTTAAAAAAAAACAAACATTCTCCAAGGTGGAAACATTAGGAAGACCAGCGACAATCCTAACCTAGTGTTCTGTATCTACTGTTTCGAACATTTAGAACTGGATCTCCTGAACTCACTCGTCGTGACACGTGCTATTGAAAGGTTATTATTTTTGTGGCTTTATTTGCACAGGACAAATTCCTCTACTTTTATATGTTTTGTACATGACACTTTTGACATAAATCCTTTCTCCTTGTTGCTTCTTCTTCTACGTGCTGCTCAATGAAATGTGCTATGTCATTTGCTAAATCCATTGGTATATGTCCAAAGAAAAGCCGTACGCGCAAGTATGAAATTTCCAGTTGTTCTGAAAGTATACTCAAATATTCTGAACGATTTCCTCAACCGGTGAAATGTTCTGTATAAGTGATATAGCTATTCAGAGTTGCAATATCTATCATTTCCATCACGATTTCGGGAATTACACCCACATTGATGATGGTTCTGTTTATTTTCTAGTAACCGAAAGTCGTCTATTTGGATTTTAAAATGGTGTTTATCATACATTTCCGATGTGTTCTAATCACCGCCTTTCAAGTGACACCGCATAGGGAATAAAAAGGATGCACATCAGCTGATTTACATGATGCGAAGTATATTTCAATGCACCAACTCAGAATTGTAATGTTTACCTTTATTTATTTTGAATTCTGGGTAAAACTCCAATGTTGGGTTGATGCATTGTGCATACATTATGATTATTTTCGTTTTAGCATGTACATCAGCTGTTGCGCATCGTTTATATCGTTGGGAGTTATTTTATATTTCAAATTTGAATCGAAATATTTCGACAAGCTTTTCGTAAACAAAAAATGAGTGACAACGACACCAGTAGTGATGTGAGTTTTGATCTTTCGTCTGAAGATGACGACTGCACAAGTGACCATACGATTTCTGACATCGAATCTGATATCGATTTAGAATGCGGAGCAGGGTGAGCGCTGTAATATTCTTCAACTTCTCTGTATTAGTTATTCGATATGCGTTTCTAGACCTTCGACAGTGAAACCTTCGATAAAATCCTACTATGGAAAAGATGGTACTGTCTGGAATTCTGCAGATACATCAACTCGAATAGCATTTGGTAAATTTCAACAAAATTACGGGGTTTCAAAGCAGTGCCGAAATATAACAACACCTTGTGAAGCTTTTTCGTGTTTTTTTACCAATGAAATTTTCGAACTGATGGTTCAGTGCACGAACATCTACGGCTACACTTATTCGGAAAAAAGAATAAAAAATGGAAGCCTGTCACCGTATCCGAATTGCGGAGCTTCATAGCAGTTCTTATTGCTGCTGGAAGAAATAAGCAAAACCACTTGAACATCAATGAAATGTGGACATCTTATAAAATGGCGTGTTGACTTTTATCGGATTGCAATGTCCAGGAATAGATTTCACAACATATATGTATGCTGGCGATTTGACGACATCAGAACTCGTTCAGAGAGAATGTCTGTTTCAGGCGATAAACTGGAGCCTGTGCGATGTCTACTTGACATATTTTCAGAACGATGCCGGAAAAATTACATTCCTTCAGTTTCGCTAACTGTTGACGAACGATTTTGCCTTTTCAGAGGTATGATCCAAATTACTTTATATTGTTTTTATTGAATTTGATATTTACATATCCATGTCGATGTCCCTTTAAAATTTATTTCAAAGCTAAACCTGGCCGATATGGAATTAAAATATGGGTTTGCGCAACGCTCTCGGGATATGTTTCGAACTTTCAGGTCTATTCTGGAAAAATCAACAAAACACCCGAGAGAGGACAGGCTTATGCGTGTAGTTCTGGAGCTTGCGGGACCGTTTACAGGACAGTGGAGAGAAATTACAGCTGACAATCTTTTCACTAATATACAACTAGTAAAGCAACTGCTAGACCTACATACCAGATATGTAGGAACTGTAAGATCCAACAAGCCGTGGATCCCTCAAGATTTCCTGTCTGTCAAAGATCGTGAACCCGGCTCTTTTTTAGAGGAATGGAATGAGGGAAGTAGACTAGTTTCTTACCATCAGAAAAAAAGGTAAGACGCCAGTAGTACTACTGACCTCCAAACAATTTCCGGAACCAGCTGCTTCAACAGAAAAAACGCTTGTAGTGAAGCACTACAATAAAACAAAAACGGGAGTAGATTTAGGAGACCAGCTTACTCGAAAGTACACAGTACAAAGGAGAAGTAGAGTTTGGAGTAAAAAAATTGTAATGGAAATGGTAGATATTGCAACTCTGAACAGCTACCTCATGTTTACTGAACTTTTCACTGGTTGGGGGAATCGTTCAGAATACTTGAGGATACTTGCAGAACAACTCGCAATTCCATACATGCGTGAACGGCTTTCCTTTGGACATATACCAATGGATTTAGTAAATGACGTAGAACATTTCATTGAGCATCATGTAGAAGAAGAAGCAACAAGGAGAAAGGAATTATGCCGAACTACACAGAAGTGCTGCGCCTGTGGGGAGTTGACATGTAAAATTTTAACTTTGATCTCGTGTGAATTGATGTGTTGCTTGAAACGAATTACCCCTAAATTTTCGCTGGTCCTGGTTGACCTTCCTATTAGCGAGAAAATGTTACTTGACATAAATGTCTTCTAAATCTGGACATCTCCGGAATCAAACACAAGAGCTCGGGAACAGATGCTGCGATGAACATCTGTGTCCAAAATGGCATCTTTGCTGTTTCCACTTGACTTATTTCGTCGAGAAAGTCATTCAATGTATCGCATGACCTCAAAATCCGAATTGGTTCTTGGAACCGGACACCGGAGTTCCGGGACTGAAGTGAAAATGGCCATATGCGTCCAAAATGTCATCTTTGCTCTTTCATCAGTCTTATTTCGTCGAGAAAGTGTGATTTGATGTGTCGCATGATGGTAATGACCTCTAAATCCGAATTGGTTCTCCGGAACCGGACACCAGTGTTTTCGGTCACATGACATCCAGCAAGGTAATCGACAATGACTTTTGTAGCACAGAAAGTATTCCTGTATGGTCACAAAAGAAAAAAAAATCAGATTTCACACGTTTTCATTTCTAAACATCAAAATCAGATAAGGATTCGTTTTGAAATTACGAGGTGTATAGTACATTTCCGGTAATCTCTCCGGATTGGCCAACTGCATCCCTATCCCTTCATATTCATTTGATAGTGCAACTATTCCCCTAAATATAACCGTTTTTATATTGAAAATTGATTCACTGGATCAAAAGATATAACCAAAAATTTGCAACAAAGTCGTCCCGGTGTTTTAAGGGTTATTCGAGAAGTTGACGATGTTACCGAAAAGGTTTAAATTCTCGATCTGTTCCATCTAGAGGGAAAACGATCAATTGAGGTTGATGTAGGTGGAGTTTCGGTAAAGTTTATCGTGGATACAGGCGCAGATGAAGATGTATTGAGTTTGGCTGATTGGAAGTAGACCTGTGCGCCGCCGCGCCACGCCGCCGCCGCCGGTAATTTTTAACGTACGCCGACGCCGAACGGTAGATCGGCGGCGCGCCGCCGATGCATTTTTCCCGCGCTGACAATTCGTGAACTCTAAAATTGTTGAGTCATAATTTTATCCACAAATCTATGAACCGAATATACGACGTTAACTAATTCATGATTTATCACATATTGATCATTATTTGGTATTAGTGGTCGTCAATTGGATTACAAAATTAAATTAATCTTGATATTTTCTCGAAAACCACGACACTTGTTATATAATTCAAAGATCCATTCTTGCTTCGTCAACTGGTTATGATTGTGAGCATATAATATATTGTGAATGGTCCACAAATAAAAAAAAAACTTCCACTTTGAAGATATATGTGCCTGAAATTTACGATTATGTGCCTGATTCTAATCTTTGCACGTAATCAATTTCACTGGAACGCAGTGTATTATTCATTGATTTTTTAACCGATTCTTAATTCCTAATATGCTACACACGATTCACCAGTCGAGCTCGTGAAACTGTTCATTATGTAATTCATGAAGTAATTAATTTTCCACATAATCTTATTATACTTACGTAAACAATTACAAGGAACTCAGACTATTATTCATGGATTATTCGCTCTGCTTTTTGGCTTTGAAATTTCTATGTGAGCTATTGTGTACAACTACTAGCAACCAGTCTCATAGGCACGAGCATTAGATACAAAGACAGTACTAGGACCTGTAACCCTGTTATTCCTTTGTTAAAATTCAGAGAAATGTTCGGAATTAAATGAAACTGCGCTGAGCAAAATACATTACCTAGCCGTCCGTGAAATAATTTAGAAAACTATAAGACACGTGACTCTGTGTAAAAAATCCAACGGTAAGCTCAAGACTAAAATATCACGATAACACGAAGAGAATTTACGAAAATCGTTGCACGTCGTTCAATTTTTGACTGTTTTAGTCAATAAAGTTAATACAAATCAATGTTTCATCGAGTTATGAATTAGAATCATAAAAAGATTAAACATATTCAGACACAACCACCTACTAAACATTTGAATATAATGTCATCTTTTTTTGCGTGAACTAGTTTTGTGAAAACACCAAAATTATTTTCAATACGAGGTTTATTTATATTTGATTGAATCGTGACCTATTTTAAAAAAATTTTCTCGAAGAATAGTTGAGCAAAGTGATCTTGACTTTTCGCGACGCTGGTGCACAGATGTGGCGATGCAGAGGGTAAGATTTCTAGTCTCATAAATTATCATCTTGTGATCTAGCCCGACTCAAGAAAGATTTTCAGTGTCAGTTGCACCAGCCCGGTATCACAGACAAATAAGACGTAACACGAGATGAATTTTCATCATTCGTAGAAAAAACGGTCGATTTCAATTAGAAATCGGTGGCGTTAGTGAAGAGATTTTGACACAGAGCTAAATGCGTTACTTATGTGGTTTTTGTTTGAGGCAAAACTGAGTCAGTTCCTAACCCCAACTGCTGTCAAATTGTAAGAACTGACAGCAGTTGGGGTTAGAACCTGACTCAGTTTCAGGTTCAAGCGAAATCGCCATTAGTTTCCGCACCCACCCGAAAACGTTACGGTCTTTTTAATCTCATGCAAACCAAAACAAACAATATGGGCCGGAAATGTGAAATTTCTTCTTGTCGAAGTGCCCAAGGTGGAAGTTGTTCACAACCATTTCTTAAGTTACAACACGATGGCGATCGGTGAGTAAGCACATAACAGGATGTTAGTAATTTAATTGATTCGGTGTATCGAATGTATGAAATGGATTAGAATTCGTTGGTACCCGGAACTGCAGGAGAAATTGGCGGGGTGAAGAGGCTACGAAAACGCTCAAACCATTTTCAATCAGACTTGTTTAGTGATCAGTTTCAACCTAACAGGAGCTAACACGTTAAGTCGTGGAATGATTATGATTGATAGTAACTGTATATTTAGTTTTCGTCAGGGTGAAGATCTGTATGATTCCAGCACATCGAGCATACTTCGCACTCAAGATAGAAGCAGATCGTACGTTGTAAGAAAATGTAGTGCCAGGGAATCGTATTCCTTATCATCGTGGCGATTTTGTAGATAGAAAGAAGTAAAAGTTAACACCAGCCTGGAAAATGAAGTAATGGGTCTACCTTGAAAGGTGTCCTATCACGATCATTAAAAGTGACATTAAATCATTGATGCTTTTCATCTCGAGAAATGTAAATGAAAAACATTTTGGCCAATGAAAATACATCACCACCAAGCTTAACAATTCGTTTTGAATAGAATTTGTGTTTTTATCAGAATTCTAGCAGCAAAAAGAAATGGTAGAAATGCTTAAATTGATTATTTTCCACAGATATGGAAAATAATAAATGGGATGCTCCTTTTTCAAATTTTGCTCCATTCGAGCCGCCATGACATCACCAAATCACCCCAAAATTTGCTCATGAATTCAATATATGGGAGCTGTCAATTGTCCCCGGGCTTACGGTAAAGATGACTAAATAGAAACAAAAAAAAATGAAACGACAACAACAATTAATTTCCTCAAACAAAACAAAAACTGTTTTACCGTTGCTTAATTTCCCAAATATAGAACAATAAATAATTATTATTGGTCATTGAAATACAGTCGTTACTCTGCATTCTTCAAATTTGTCCATTGCAATCATTATTTCATGCGAAGTCGTAGTATGCGACATCGACAATTTTTCTATTTCGTTCTTCAAATTTTACAACTGTAAAAATAGTTTCATTTATTATCTTGCATTTGGCAAGCAGGGTGGGCACTATTCGAGCTTCAGTTGAAAAAAAAATTTGATATGGTTGCGAGAATTACATTTTGTGCAATGTGTTCAACAGATGTCGCTAGTACATCGTGGGCGATGATTTTTTTAGATTTACTTTAATCTGTAACGTTTATTTGTATGTGCTGTGAAGTCTGTTACAATAGAAACCGAAAATTTGGGAAAGGAATTGTACTGTCAAGAATTTTTTTAGTTACATAGGCGTCAATATTCGTCACGCCGACAAACGCCGGCGCGCCGCCGCCGATGGGGTCCAACGGCGTGACGCCGCCAACGCCGCCGCCGCCGGCCAAAAATTTCGCTTACGCCGCCGCCGATTAAAAATGCATCGGCGCACACCTCTAATTGGAAGATGATAAAACGCGTTGGATTTACAGGGTTTGATGTTAGGAAGGGCAGTAACAAGATTTTTCGGGCTTATGGAAGTAACAAACCGTCGATAGTGCTTGGAGAAATAGATGCAGAGATCAAGCTTGGAAACAAAAGTTGTGATACAACATTGTTCATTATTCAAGATGGAAAGTGTTCACTACTATCTGGTAAAACATCTGAAGCTCTAGGCATCGTGAAGTTTCTACATGTAGTTTCTCAAACACCATTCCCTGCTACTAAAAGTAAAGGGTAGTAATTTAATTTTATCTATTTTACATAATGAATAATAGTTAATATTAGATATGTACGCATCGAATGAAATAAACAAATCATTCCCACCTGTAAGACAATCTATTCGGCGAATACCTATACCATTAGAAGAACTCACTCTACTCAAATTAAAGGAATTAGAAAGCCAGGATATAATTGAACGAGTGAATGAAGCGTCCGAGTGGGTTTCACCTATGTTAGTAAAACGGAAAACTGTGGATGAGGTTATAACTATTTTATAATTCTTTAAATAATTAATAATTTGAAATATTAAATTCAAGGTAAGAATAATAATCGATAAAATAAGGGAAAAAAAAGTAAAAATGTCGAGAGATCTAAAGAGAAAGGCTAAAAATTCAAATATTGATGTAGGTGATCAAGTAGTTATTAAAAATACGATCAAAAGAAACAAATTAACAACCAATTTCAATCCACAACCTCATATGGTATTGAAAAGAGCTGGAACAAGATTGACTGTCAAAAACATGGCAACAGGAGCTGAGATGGACAGGCATGTAAATCATGCAAAGAAACTAGTATCTGCAAATCCTTTTGAGAAGCCAGAGATGCAAGAAGATGACAGAGCTAAAACAGGACCAGTACGATTTCGTGAAACTAAAAGACAAATCAAAAAGCCTAGTTATTTGAAGGATTATTCAATATATAGATGTAATTAAAATAATAGAAGTTCAAAACACTAAGAAAACAAGGAAGAGATGAAGTGTATAGAAATATATCAAGTAGGCTAAGAAACCGATTGTGAATAAACTGATCATTCAGAGCCATTCTTTCAGTAGTAACTGACGTCTTTAGTCTGGGCTATTACATTCCGGATCTTCAAAGCCTCCTATCTCCGGTCATTAGTGTGTGCGGTGAACAAATTTGATTGCGTTTAATTTTTTAAATTACGCAACTGTTGGTGTATATATTGTCATACTTTTTCAGTGGCTTCTAATTAATTGCCTTTTTGGTCGGATTTCTTCGACTGTGCACTGCTAGGACCCATACAAAACTGACTCAGACATCACTTCGCTGAAAGTTTAATAACTTCTTTTATCAAAGCCGGATTGAATAGCAGTCTTCGACAAAGTTGTAGACAATTAAATTATTATTCTTATTACAGTGATAATACAATGTATACAGTGCCACCTAGCAGCGAAAATGCGAACTAGTGGGTTTTCTCCATGTAAATTGTCGAAAAATCCCATACAAACTTTAGGAGCGTTGGTCCGGTAGCTAGACTTGTCCGATTTGCTTTAAATTTAGTGCAAATACTCCTGGCGCAACAAGGAATCGTTTCAATGGTGGGCCGATTGGATTTTCAAAAAATCATTATTTTTCTGGGCAGTCTAATCCACAGGCTGAAGCAATTTAATATAATCGTTATCTTGTTTGAGATATGGCACCTTGCATGAAAAGCATTTTTTAGTTTGGTGGGAAGTTGAGAACCATAGCAAATGGAATTTCTTTTTGGTTTATTTTCATTAGGGCTATAGAAAACATTTTAAAATATGTTTAAACTAATGGTGAGATGGAAAAGTGATCTGTTTCGCTGTGAGCAGGTGACAACATGATTTGCACCAAGCCACCTGAATTCGCAGTTGCGGCACGGGACGATTACGAACATGAGTTAATGCAACATTCGCCAATGAGCAAGTGACCTCATGACAGTACAAACATTTAACGGTAGTTACCACATTTTTATAATTTATAACTTAGCGGGTATCGACGGTGTTCACAACTCACCATGGTTCATAACTCCCACCGTCCTCTACTATTAGTAATAATTTATAATGTTTCTGTTTGCGAGACTGTGTAACTCGTTTGTGCTGATCCAGGGAGGATGCTTCAAGATCATTTTCAGACTTTTGTTCTGAATCATTTGAAGCGATTTCTTTCAGGTAGCATGGCAACTTACCCCCAACTTGGCACTGCATATAGCATTGCCGCCCTAAATAAGGAATTGTCGTCTAGGTTAGGATACTGTATAGGTTGAAACAGCAGTACGAATGCCTGTACTGAACCGTGCAATGGATATCACTTTCATAATCACGGCCCACTGCAATTGGCAATAAGCAGTGTTTTAGTGGCCGACATTGCCTGTCTCGTATGCAATTGTAGTAAGTGATTCTGGCGGGGAGCCCTTCCGAGAACCTAGCTCTACAGCTCCAGTAGGAAAACTCAAAAAAAGTGCGCTTGATACTTCTGTTTTTTTTGTTTGTTGTCATCATAAGATAGTACAACTCGTTCAATCGAGAGATTGGCGCTTGTCACCAACGTGTTGCGGCGGTTTTGTCAGTCTCTGATTTTGTCTGCACCCGCTTTTTGTCAACTTCCGAGTTTGTCAGCTTTTGGACCCAATTTTGTCAGCCTCTTATAAAAACCGTTTGATGAGCTGTAGTAGACGAACCAAGCTAAATTCTAATAAATCCTACTTTAGCATTTTTTCTTAAAAAACCAAAAAAAATGTAAAAAAGAAAGAAAATATTTTTTTAATAACCTTAATAATATTAAGAAGAAATTAATACTAAATCATCAAAAAGTTTTGAGACTATGTCTAGAGAATAAAGAAGAATATTTTAACAGCTTCGATTTATTAAACAAAATCGGAAAAATATGTATCGATTTTGTTAATGTCCCCGTTTTTGTCAACCTAAAATTCTCCATAAAAACGGCTCTCCACCGAATCTCAGTAGCCAAGCACTAAGAGAAGATACTACAATCGTGAGCTACTTTGATCCAGTTCTAACCTCATTATTCAACCAGCTCCTGATTGGTCATTTTGCGAATCAAGAGTGTTCATAATATTTACAAAATGATTTTAACAGTGCTGCTGAATAGGGGAGAGTAGGGATACACCAACCACTGGGTTAGGTGAACCACTAAGGATATTACCTCATAGCCTGATGATTTTTACACCCACATTTTTTTTCTTGTTAGCTCTTTCGATAACCTAACCTCACACGCATTTGCGATAGCGTCAAACGGTTGATGACACTTTAAGCCGAATTTTAAGGTTCCGAAAAGCCGATTTGTAGTTATTTGAAAATCCAGTAACATAGGGTAGACGTGCCCTTATAATTCTCATGAGTCAGGATGTCACATTATTTCGCCGATAACTTGGCTTATAGTGATCGGATTGTGCTTATATAGACGTCAACAGCTTTGCTTCATTGCTAAGAAGCAGTACCATACAAAATCTGGCTTGGAAAATAAAAAAATGCTCGCGCTTAAGCGAAGCGAAAAGTCGAGTACAACGCTCCCTTATTCATCCTGCCATTTGAGATAGCAGACACTGCTCTAACTAATGTGCTCAAATGGGTGAGATGAATAGAGGTGCTAAGTGACCATCCACAAATGACGTAGCATTTTTGAGTGATTTTTAACACCCTTTTCCCCCATTGTAGCATTTCGTCACAAACCTAAATACCCCCTGGTAATTACGGAGCTTGACCCCGTAAAAAAATTTAAAAAAATAAAGAACGATGTTAGTTAGATGGAACGGGTATATAGTTTTGAGAGGTCATAGTGGTCATTCCTAGTCCCAACACTTTCATATGTTTGTATGGCAGGTATTTTCTAGTACTAGTACTTACGCTTAGAATTTGTAGGTTCAATTTTTTCGTCCTCAAAGTATGTAGGATATAATCATCTCTAAACTCAAAGTAATGTATCAGATGAATGAAAACAAATGGTGATGTCGGATCGCGATGAGTCAAGCGAAGCGGTTTCCAAACCTGCGAGTATTTTTTTGCAACAGACGCAAACTGGCAGAATTCACATGTACTCCTCGGATTGATTAAATCATTTGTTTGTGCACTAAATAGCCATGAAAATTGAACCATTGAGAAAAAAGCTTACCGCTGGTTCAGCAGTCCCGCGCTCTCCACTAATTAAAACCGTGATCCCTAGCTGTTTTAAAATCTCTTTAAATCAACTAGCACTTACTGGTTGATAACAAGAAACATCAGCCATCATGCTACTCATATTCAACGCATCAGAAATTAAAAAAAAAGATTAAAGGATTATTCTGATATTCGAGTGTCGCTTGAAGGATTGTTCATCATTTTGTTAACTTTAACCCTCAAAAAGGGAAGCTAAAATTGTAACTTCAAGAAGCATCGCTCCTAAGACCTTATGAAATCAAAAGCCTTTTTTGTCGTTTTATCAGTGATAAAATCGATCATTTGCATTTTAAATTACAAGTTCTTTGAAACTCGTGAACCGTAACTATCCGGGACTCTGAAACCCCTTGCCTTTTTGAGGTTTAACATTATGATTCCTGAGGTTGGAGCTTTATTTTATTATACTGCCTATAGTAGTAAGTCAGTCCCATGTAGATAGAGACAGCATAGTTGCAGCAGTCCCAGGTCCGTATTCATCATAAACCTGATTGGGCATTTTTCGTTGGACTCTATTACAAAAGACCAACTTGCTGAAAACAGCTTTCAAAAACCTTGAATTTAAATCAACATTCTAAACTACACCTTATAACTTTTGCAACATATCAACAGTCTTAGCAAAAAAGTTAGCCGGGCACATAATCAGCCCAAGTGGTTTAATCAAACCTAACAATTTGCAATGCAATTACCATTCTTGCGACAAAATACGGCATGTATAGCCATTCACTTTCAATCATGACCCAGTTTAGATTTTCGTCTAGTTTCACTGGACTTTCATTTCTGTACTCTCTCGTGGTATCGGGTTTTCCTAATTATTGCTCACGACATATACCTACTTCATTTCGGTGTTCATCTGCAACTTACCCATAAAATTTATGTGCATTCAGTAGCCACAGATTGGCGTTTCGTTCCCGCGGTTTGAAGTACTCGGTTGCATAGCTGTTCGAAGTGAACCGGTGGCTTGCGAACAGCAGCAAAATACACAGACCGCTGACGGCACACACTCCGATTAGGTTAATGCGGCGTGACATTTTTCCCCGTAGTCGTTCCACCACTTTCTCCATGTACTGCAGGAAAAGGAAAATCAAGTACACCTTTACTTCACCGCCTTACGTTTGTGAGGTTTATTGCTTTTCTTCCAATGCTATTATTAACATCAACACCTGCTAGGTACCAGCTGGGAAACATCGGTTTCCCATACTATTGCCACAACTATTACCGTGCCACTCTAAACGTAACACGCCCTTGATAACACAAATAAACACAATATTATATTCCAGCTACTATTGTAACACACGTAACTAAACATAATCACAATCAAATTAGGCAAAACTAGAAGCTGCCACCGGAGTGACGAAATCTCACACAATCACTCTCCACGGTGCCATTTGCATACATATCCTTTATATCGCAAGCATAGAAACAATCGCTCGAGTCTCTGTGGGATCTCAACGCGAAAACAATCTAAACTTAGACCGACGGAATTTCATCTCCTCGAGCCATCACCCATCACTACTCTTTTCCACTGTGATCCCATTCGGGAAGCCACGGTACCAGCACTAGAGAAAGGAAAATCAATGGCCACGAATGAAAACGACACCGAGTACATAAACGTTTCACAATGATGTTGAAAGCACGGCGGATGGAAGCAAATTGATCGCTGTTTTCAGTTCCGATGTTTTCATTTTTTGCGAAATTCGCGACTTTCTGCTTCGCAGTGCAGTGCAGACAGAGCAACAGTTTGACAGCGAGAACTGTCACTGTCATGTTTATCGTTCAATGGGCGGGGAAATAGAAGCCCGCCTCTCGTAATATTGAAAGCCCGAGTAAATGTCATTTTTAAATGGAACAGCGCTCATTTTATAAAATAAGGGGAAGGGGTCTAATTCAAACCGCTGGTAAATTCGGATCCCCGCAGCTGTTTCTCAGCTATTTATTTATTTATTTCTTTATTATGTCCATCGGACTTTAGGGTCTACATGGGCAGTCAGGATGGGAAAAGGCCCATTTGAGTTGGACACCTTTATAAAACCTTTATAAAATTCAGAATTTATTTTCTAATGTGTTTTGGCAGATGAAAATAAAACAAGAGGGTGAATGTTTTTACGTTTCTTTGAAAAATGAGTGAAGCCAACATAAGCGGCTGGATGTTGTTGGCTCGAATCAAAACTTGTCGAAAGTAAACAAAGTTCATTTCATATCGTCAACCTGGCGCCCAGGTGGTGAAATCAACTGGGTGCTGGAGCGTTGCCAAAAAAATTTTATTTCCAGATTAATTTTTACTAAACTTCCCAGTTTAACTCAACCGGAATGCTGGCTGGTTCTAATTCGTATTCCGGCTCCGGTGACACAACCGATTCAAGTTAGAATGTTTAAGGGGTACCATTTCGATGCGGCTTAGCCGCATAACCGAGGCCTAGGAACTGAAGCGGCCCAAAGCCGCTGAGGATCCGCCGGGCGAGGTGGCCACCGACCAGCCGTCGGAAGCAAGCGAACCTGTGATCCACTCGTTTGCCCGGCTTACTCAAACATAGGGGCTATGCCTAGGTTAAGTCCGACTGAGCGGTAGCGAAGTCGGACAGCACGCGCAAAAGCGATGTGGCGTAGCCACATTGGGTGGTGGACACAAAATAAAATTGGCAACGCTAGCAAAATGTAAACACAAATGAACACTCCGGATGAACCTATCGTCAATTGACATTTCGACGAGTTTTGATTCGAGCCAATAATATGGGCCCACATAAGCTGGCTTTCTGGCTCGGCTAGTTGTCAAATATGACAGCGAACGCGCTTTAAGCAACGTTCACATTGCTACGAGCCAATGTTGTTAACTCGACCTGAAACTTTCCGAATGCAAACAAACTTCATTTTGATGTGCTTAATTGGTTCTCAGGTTATAAAAGCGTTCAGATTTTGTGGAGAAGAAGCGATGCAAGAGAAAGCGTGAATTCTCATATATTGTTATTAATTACTTGTTTTGATTCCAACTTTTAAACAGTGTTATACAGTTCATGTGAACAGACCTTGAACATTTGAAACGTAGCTACTGGCATTTGGTGGCAGCTTCAGACAACAAACAGTTTTCACGGGGCTGAAATAAAAACATCATCATTGCACTCCCGTGCCCTCTGGCGGTCGACATCCAGCGTTAGATCACGAATTGTTGCAGTTATATTTGAAGAACGAAATAATGAAAAATGTCGCACGTACTTCAATTATCCATGGGAAAACAGAAACACACAGAAAAAAATGTTGTTACCTAATAATAATAATAATAAGAGTTTTTCACTCTTACCAAGAAAACAACCAATGCATACTATTAGTTTGAAAATAAAACTTTTATTTTGATGCTATTCTTCATTAGCTTACAAGGAAAACTTTTATTTTGATTATAATTCTTGATTAATTTAAAAGTTTCACTTTCAACCTAATATTGTTTGATTGTTTTTTGCTAAGAGTGGAACCCTCATACTTTTACCAATATGTTTTCTGTATGTGGTGACAAATTTAAAGAATGCAGAGCTACGATTACATTTTTTAAACCCAACACAACCATTTCTTGTTACGGGAAATTAAGCAACTCCAAAATTGTTTTTCTATTCGTGTGAACAAATCAATTCTTGTCGTTCATGGGTCGTATCATTATCGTCGCTCTTTTAGAATAACGGAGACATCAAGTACTCTTTATTTTATTTTACAGGCTGGCTTTTTTCTATTGCTTATAAGTACTTATAAGTAAGGCGATATCACCGACGAACCGACGTGCCACATGGAACAAAAAATGCGTCAGATATTGTCCTAATTGTTTAAATTCAAATACGTTGATAGGTAGTCATCGTCGATAACACAACAGTACGCAAAAACCAAGGTATATCGACGTTGTACCAGGTATGCTAGAACGAACAATCTTACTTTTATCATGTTGAAGATCGTTTTTCCAGCTTTTTATTATCCAATGTATGTACTATTTAACAAAACTATCCGGTACAAGCAAAAAAGTAACAGAATGCATGCATTTTCAATTAGTTCTTAATACTATTTTGATGCATATTACCACTACATACGCAGCTGAGGGAATTGCACACCTTCTGTAATATTAAACACTTATCGTGAAGCCTGCCCAGATTCAAACATGGCGGAGCGATCTGTCGTAGTTTGACAGTAGTGATCGCTTCATTTCAAAACAATCGTTATTTTGTATGGGACACTCTTCGAATGCCTCTGTCATGTCGGTTCGTCGGTGGCTATATAGCCTATTTTTAAAGAGTCAGTTGTGTTATTGAGGTCATTTAATCAAGCTCTCAGAGACACAACCCTTAAAATTTCCTTGCCAATATCAGAATGAGACACATTCGCATCAATGTTTTCATGTTTTGAACGTAGGTGAAAACTCATTATGTAAGCTATGGGAGAATTCAATTTTATAAAATTCCATGGCTCTACTTTCCCTTTCAATAAAAGCTTTCTTGAACAATTCCTGCGTTGGACACTTCGACAGGAATACATTTCACGTTTCCGGATCATTTTGTTTGTTTTGGTTTGCATAAGATGAAAATGGCGGTAACGTTTTCGGGCAAGACGGTACAGGTGGCCACCTTTTTCTATGTATAAGTACAGTTGTCATTTTCTTCGAAGAAACCGATAAAAGAAACGGATTTGAGGAAGAAAACATAAATAAATGAGGTTGTGGGCTTTTATGTGGCCAGAGGTTTTGTTCGGTTCGGTCATAATTATTTTTTATTGGTAGTTTAGAGATAAAAAAAATGTCTCTAAATTTTCAAATCCGAGATCCGCCGCGAAGCTCGGTCTTTTCTCTCTTCCTCGTGCGACAAAGAATCAGGATGCTCGTTTGGATCTTTATGTTTATTTCCATGGTCGTGGACGCCATGTTTAGTTCTACATGTATAAAACTAATAAATACACTCAAAAGTTACGAATGTTCCAATCTTTCCTTCCATCCATCTTGTTTTTGGGGTGCCTGCGGAAACGATGCGACGCATTTTAGCTATATGTCAAAATCGCTTTCATTAGCGCCACGCTTGGTGAGATGGCGCATTCTTAATAACTTAAACCACAGAGAACAGACATATAAGCTAGAACAAAGTTTCTCGAAAAATCTGTGTAAACATTGAAAAGCAAATACGTTGATAATCACCATCGCATACAGGTTTGCATGCGTGAGTCACCATTGTATCCAAGTTTGCAAACAAGTGCCGTATAGCGATGGCTGGCCGATCGCAGCGCCAGCCAGTGGCAAGTTGCTACTTGCTGTTGTCATTTCAAAGCGCCAGTTTTATTCCTTACTCAAGTTTAAAACTTTACTTGTATGTCAGTTCTCAGTGCTTAAATCGACCTTTTTTTCTGTGGGCGATGAAAATTCATTTCGTGTTACGTCTGTTTGTCTGCGCTATTACCTTGGACTCTGGACGAGTTCGAATGTTTATCTGTATCTCATTTGACTTGTGTTCACTGGGCCAATTGAAAGCAGTATCTTTTCATTTGACAGGACCAAACGAAACCGCAACTCATTTGAATGCGATGGCGAATGAAGAGTCATGAACTGAACATCAATAATTATTCAATAATGTGTTAAATGAATATGAATGTTGCCATAGCCGACTTTCGTTCATTCAATTTCGATTGAATTAACTGTAAGTTTACTGCACTGCTTGGACAGTTCTTTATGCAATTTTAGTGTACAGTGAGTATTCAATTCATATTTCACGGATTTTGTTCTCTAATTTCTATTTAGTTTTCAAGAATTATGAAAGAAAAACAACATTTATTTTGGGAATGTTGAATTGTCTATTTTTACAATGATTTTGTTCCGTTTGCTTGTTTTTTTTTTTAAGTTAAAATATTTCTGCTATACGTTCTGTGTTTAATACCTCTGTTTTGCATACTAACGTGAACTTTGTTCTGTTCAAAATTTTGTGACTTCGGTTCCGGTTATCCAACTTGTTGACGAAAGCCAAATAGTGTGTCCGTATTCCTATGTGAGTGACTTCTAATGGAGCGCGTGAGAAAGTTAGTCATTTGGGGTGTGATGATTTATATGGTTTTGAAGTAGGGTAAATATACTATATTATATATAAATTATCAAATAATGGAAATATTACCTAGAAAGCGTGTGCCTGTAGAGTGACTGCTATAGGCGTATTTGGAGATCTTTCGTATTTGAATATTGTGCAAATTGGAAAGTAGATGAATCAATTGAACGGCTTTGGAACGACAATATTGTCCAAATTAGGCACTTTACACTATTATTAATTGCTTCGAAACTATCAGATGGGACCTATGAACGATGAGAGAAAGGAACTGTTCGAATTTGATAGCACGTGATCTTTCTAGGGAATATCGACAGTTCGGAATGGAGTGAACAAGGACAAAGAAAGCTTATTTTTATTATAATGCTGAAACAATTGCTTTGTATCGATGCTAACCTTGCTCCGGCTGAAATCGCATGCATCTGTTTGTTACCGTCACAAGCTTGCGTGGAATGCCCTTCGTTTATACAATTAGTTTTTTTTTGATTTTTCAACAAACACTCAACGTTCGTAAATGTCATCGCTCTTCTTTATATTCCAGTGCGATGCTGTAATGATTTCATATATAACAATACTATCTACACCGTTGTTATGTCAAAACCTTATTATGTTTAAATATTGAACTGGTTTCCTGTTTTCAAATTGTCGCTTTACTATTCGTCCTTTGCTATACAGTTCGAATCAATAATGCGTGTGTTTTTCTACCAACCGTAAATATGATCGATTTCTAATGATTTCGGGTTGTATTTGCTTACAGTAGTATAAAGGTTCAAATCACATTTGAAACGAATTTTTTTCAGGACCCTGTAAAATCATGGTATTATAAAATAGGTTTTAGGTTATGTCCAAAATGTTCATTGAGTGTTTTTCGAAAGAAAAGATAATTTAATGCTTGTCTCACCGTTTCTTTTTGATACACGTACAAGATTTGTTTTTTTATACAGGAACGTTCAGACAGTAGATGAAAAAAGAATCGTAATCGTAATTCGGTTTTTATATAAGTAATTGATTCCGTTTAGTTTAATTAAATAACGTTTTTCCTTGGTTGTTGCTTACAATTTTCATTGCTATCACTAAAGAGGACTATCGTTTCAGGATAATTCTTTGGCAGTAGTTCTTTCTATTTATTGGTATGTTATTCTTCTTTTGTAGTTATATAAATCTTACTACAACCGTCTTCTGATCTATCTAAACTCTATATTTACATTCATACAGTTTGTATCCGTCAAAACAAACTCGCTATTCTTTGAATTTCGTCGACAAAATGAAGGACATCCTACGTGTTATAATGTACCATTATACTTCTAATTTACTAATCATTCATCACTTTCGTGTTAAAGCCTTCAATTTTCTATATTACTGGTAGTGACAAAGGGAAAATGTTCTAACCTCAAAACTGATAAAAACATTTTTCCTATAGAGGAAAATGATATTTATGAGTATTTGGATTTGCAAAGTTTACTAACTATAGCGATGGATTGTTAAACCACTGCAACAGTATCGTTCTAGGGTAGTTTTAATCAATTTACAGATTGTAAATTGAGTCATTGTGCGCTTGAAGGCAGCTCCCGCCAATATAAATTCAAAACTCTCTCATGTCTATTAGACATAATTTTAGTGCACTTGATTGCAAAATCTCATACACGGTGTCTTTTTCAACAACTTTATGCAAAAAAATTCAGCATCTCTGAAACTTCAGGATATGAAAGAATGGGCTTTCCCCTTTCATTAGAAACCAAAATCAAAATAATCCGTCGGGGGGTCTAGAGCAACTTTTTTTTTGAAGTTTTTTTTTCGTGAAAACATAGATTTTGCAATGGAACTAGTTCATATTTCTGCCCCTAGATGGTGCTTTAGACGTTCGAACAACACTAAAAGTGAGAATCTGATAGATTATTTAATTGTCTACAACTTTTTTACCAACTAAAAAACGATTTGAAATTATCCGGAAAAGTTGTTTAATATTTTAACGAATTCTAAGTCTAAATTAGTTTCACAGAAGTCCTAGTGGTTTGTCAATTCACAAGCACTTTTTTTTATTTTCCAAAGAGTTGTGTTTGGTTCAACAGTGAATACAGCGGAATTTGAGAGCTTGGAAAGTCTCATCTTTTAGCTGAAAATTATAATTCCCTGATACAGGGCACCATTAATATTTTTGGGAAGAGAAGTCTTAGATAAGTGTTGACCAAACTACTATGATATTATTATTCTTTTTCATGGTGGTGATTCCTCCCGTAGAAACAGCTTTTTTCAATGAGGTATGCCTTCTTTTTCAGTTTTTCGATTATTCTCAGGGATGACTGATAACTACTTTTACATGAATCTCCTACTCTGTTAGCATCTTCGTATAAAATTCACTTGTCCTGAGCTTCAACCTTTATATTTGCACAAACTCAATGAAACTTTTAACGCACCATTGCAATATTTCGCGGATTTCATTGCAACGCTTGGTTAAAAACGCTGATTATCCGTTTTCAAAATCAACTCAATGTGACAAACAGCGAACAAAAAACTTTGAGTTTTTGAATCAAGATGTTTTTTGGGATATATTCGAGGACTTCTATGAATATAAGGTTTTTGTTGTACTCAAATCATACTTTGTTTTCAAAAGTAATACATTTCGCATAATCTAGGATCAATTTAGTAACGATATCTCGCATAATTGATTGGAAATGGCAGTAAAATCCAACTGCCACAATATGCTTTGCGGAGAAAATTTGAATAAATCTTTCACGCTAACCACTAATTTGGACAGTTGCTGCTGTGGTTTACGTTAAATTAGAAATGGTGTGTCCCAACATTTCGTCTTGAACGGAATTATAATAGCTGACTTAAGCGATCATAACCTAAATTATACGACATATGGTCCTTTCTAAAACATAAATGTAAGCAAACCCTTGTAACCAAGCAATACCTTCCGATGAATGGTAGTTCCTTCGAACCTATCGGGAAAGATTACAAACCAAAAGCACAAATAGTTTTCTGACTCTGTCAAACATCCTAATTTTCAGAAGGTCAATTAGAATTGTCAACGTAATGAATCCCGTCTAATATTTTCATGCCACTAAACCCAATTGTTTTTGGTAATGTAATAAGTGCGAGAAAACATATTTCCAAACCACTAGGCCTCGTGTGAAACTATCTTAGATATAACTTTGTTAAAATCTTAAACAACTTTTCCGGATGATTTCAGATAAATTTTTATTGGTGTACAAACTTGTAGACAATTAAATTTTCTATCAAATTCTCACTTTTAGTGTTGTTCGAATGTATAAAGCACCATCTAGGGACAGAAATATGAACTAGCTCCAGTGGTAAAACCTATATTGTTACGAAAAAAAACTTCAAAAACCTGGACCCCCCGACGGATTATTTTGATCTTAGTTTCAAATGAAAGGGGAAAGCCCATGCTTTCATATTCCGAAGTTTCAGAGATGCTGAATTTTTTTGCATAAAATTGTTCTAATAAATACACCGTGCATATTTTTGTGATCGAACTATTCCTAAAGATGCCAGGCGAAAATCATGCGGAATCCATCATGGTAGTTAGTAAACTCGACACGCGCACTGTTGTATAGCCAGTCATGTTATGTGTTAGAAGTTATGTTATGTGTCTTTAGCGGAGTTCAATATAATAAGGAAAAAATGTGACTTGTAAAAGTAATACTCTCCGTTTGAAATGGTAGAAACACTTGTTCGGGATCGTCATAATACCATTTGGTTGTTTATGCAATGGAATAACATAAATGTGATCTATCTAGGTAAATGGTCGATATCGAGTATATGTGTGCTCGTACATGCTTTTGAACCAAATCGTAGCACAGTGGGCTTGTTAAGCATGGTAGCATTCTCCATTTTCCTCGATCTATTTATTGTCATTGAAGTAGACACTGTCAAAATTAATATAGTTCTTCGCAAATCTGCAATAGTGAGAAAAAAACGGGACCTATTTATTGTCCAACTAATCGATGTGCTTCATTTTCCAATGAACTCTTGCAACTGTAAGTAAGCAGTGGGCCGCTCCGGCGGTCCATCTGCTTCTCCAAACAGTAGGTAAATAATTCAATATTTCGATGGTTATCAGTTTTGTTTGTGTTTAACGATTTCAATATGGACGGCAGATAAAATACTCCAAAACTGACTCGATACTTTGCTTTGTCCTAGCAGATAGCTATTTTTTTCAAATGTAGACGAAAATATCAACTAAACTAGAAACAATTCTATAAAATTGTTTTACTGGGACGGATGAGGCGTATGTTACATTGATTGGAAAAGTATTTCCTTTCTCAGCTAATCTACAAGTTGCACTACTGGAATCGTATAAGTAGAAATATATTGCACTGAATTGATTTGCTTTACAAAAATTTCCAACATTTTACAAAAGCAGCGCCGCTCAACTTTTTTAGGGAAGCTGCTGGATTTCAAAAAAAATCAGGAACATATTTTTTATTTGCATGTGGTCAGTACAGAGAATATAGTATAAAGAGAAATAAACGTCCGTTGTTCGAGACGTTGAACTTACGACACAGACTAAAATACATAACGCTTAAAATTAACTGGTAAAACTGGCAAAGAATTAATTTCGAACGTTATGTCTGTTTGTCTATGTTAGATGTGCTGTAATCAATCAAGATTATAAAATTGGAGGTGAGAACATACACCGGTTTTGAGTGTGTTATTTTCTCGGTAGCGAAATTATTCATGGCTTCCGGGTCTCTGGAGAATAACATCAACAAAACCAACCAATCGGAACTAAGCTTGTAAGCACGTGGTGAAAATAAGTATTGTGACCAGGCCCGCAAACAGTAAACATTTACATCACTAACAAATCCGAACAAATAAAGGAAGCACGTGCTTTTCTTCTTCACCTTCTTCCTTTTCGTTCGACAAAATATGACAACCACATTCACACATAGAAGAACGTGCCACCCTTGGTAATCAATAGTCTACATTCTAAATTGTATATTAACTTTCCAGCATATACCTTAGTCATAGAAATTCAGTGTACGGATAAAATGTCAAAGCACTAATTTGCAAATGTCTAAAACGTAAGGTTCCTCTACCAACACACACACACACACACACACACATATATATATATATATATATATATATATATATATATATATATATATATATATATATATATATATATATATATATATATATATATATATATATATATATATATATATATATATATATATATATATATATATATATATATATATATATATATATATATATATATATATATATATATATATATATATATATATATATATATATATATATATATATATATATATATATATATATATATATATATATATATATATATATATATAAATTACTCCACATTAACCGTTATGCAAAGTTGAAGAAGAAAACCTATTTTTTATTTTTTAATGTAGTAGGATCCCCTTAAAGAAAATTAAAGTATAAATTGTTTTTAGGATTACGAACCCGTCGGTAGTTTATATCTTAAAATGGCATCAGAACTAGTTTGCATGCTCATGAAAGTTAGACAATTCGTTGGTGCCTGACACTTTCTAGGTTACACCTAAGTGATAAACATTGATTGTATAGAGAAAACGTTAGAAACCGATTTTAAGGTGATTTTAGCAATATATGAATGTACAGGACACAGTCAGTAAATATTATCTTCGACAAAAACCCTCTAAATCAGCTGTTCTACAAGATTACAGAAGAAAATATTGTTTTATTGTCGAATGAAAAAATAAAATAAAATACTATTCAGATACTTTATCAGTTTTTATGAAACTGCTGAAGACACCTATGCACTAAAACATGATCGAAAGCCAGTAAGTACTTTTAACCGTTTATTTTAGATTTGGCAGCACTGTGCGTCGTCCTATCATTAATGACCTTTGAAAACCCTAAATCTGATGCATAGTTCGCGTCTTTTATCTTCTTCCACCCGAACTGTGGTTCTCTCAATAAAGGCACTTTGAAAAATGACGAAGAAGCCACATCTTGTTTTAAGACATATTTTTACGGTTTTCTTAACACAGATTGACTCAGATTTTTTAATTTAGCCGCGCACAGATTTTTCAAAATATCCCTGGTCAAAATGTACAGCCAAACGAGCATGACGATTTTGAGAGGGGAAGTACAAGAGGAAGCCCATGCAAAGCTAAGTCGTCGAAAAAAAAATATGACATGACTTCTCCAAATTTTTCATAATGTGTCTAGCGACCTTTTTTTTTGGTTGGCTAACTAAGATTTACTAAGTAATCGATTATTGACTTTAATCGATTATCTTGGTCGATTAATCGAATGAATTAATCAAGCTCTCAAAAATTATTCGATTAACGGATAATCGATTATTTGCAAAAATCGGGCATCACTACGTGTATATAAACCCGGTCAAAAAAATTGCGGACGAACATGCCCAATCAAAAAGGGCAAGTTGCTGGCTAACGGGGGGCTATTTGCTAACTCGGATGCGCTAATTGCCCTACAATTTGCCAGCAAATTGCTGGCAATTTGGGGGCTATTTCAAATGCAACATTTGGGCGATTTGACGCCGTCATTTTTTTGCCGCTCTACCCGCCCTAAAATCGCCTCCAAATCGCTCAGGGAAGGCGCCATTTAATCGCCCTTAATTGCCTAATATGAAAATTACAAATAATACTTATTTTCGGATTTATTATCTACTCACATAAATTTATCAGTACACTAGGTAATCACCACCAAACTATAGGAAGAATTGATTGTTAAATTGGTATTGCACACCAAAACTTACCACAATATGACTTTCATTAGGACTTTAGGTCAGAGATCTTGTTCCACTATATTTACACACGATTCCACAATTTCCCACATTCGTTGGCTAAATTAAGTGCACTAGACAAACAAAATACAAGCGATAACACGCCAATCGCTTAAAAAAAAAACTATTTTAAGCTTAAGCCAAACATGAACCGCCATGTTTGAAAAACGCAAAAACAACCAAGTCCTTTTCAGCCGCCAGAAAATTTGTCTAAGTGTTGAAATTGCCTTTAAATCGCATTCGCAAATTGCATTTGTTCCTATGGGCAATTAGCACAGGCGAGTTGAGTTAAACGTCAAACTGTTTAAATCGCCTGACCATGTTCGTCCGCATTTTTTGACCGGGATGGTGAACAAATTAGCGGCCTGCATCGGAGTCCGTGGCGGAAACGGTACATTTCGGTAATGCTCCGAAAACAATGGCTGTTTAGACTACTGAGGATGTTGCAAATATGCACCAGTTCGGCATTTTTAGAGAAGCCAAAAGATCCAGCCATCAAAAATATATCCAGTTGTCGTATACTTTTATAAGGAAACAATAATGTGAAATGAATGTTATTTTATGTTTATTTGTTTAATTCAGAAATAATTCTATTGACAGTATTTTTCATTCTGGCGCGAATTTCATGAATGGGTATTTTTTACGCATTTTGTTGTAACAGTTCAGCGAAAAATAATGGGTGAAACACACCCATTATTTTTCGCAGTACAAACCCTTTACCCATTTAATGGGTTATTCCACTTTTATTGAAAATGAGTAGTTTTCTACGCATTAATGGGTACTTGATTTTATCAGTGAACTTTGTTTACTTTCGACAAGTTTTGATTCGAGCCAACAACATCCAGCCTATAAAGTAAGTCTGTTCCAGAGCCTGGGCTGCAGAAGATAACGAATCGAATGATGATACGTCTTGCATACCCAGTAAAGCTCAGCCGGAAATGAACTGGAATTCTGATTGGTTCCAGTTCGTATTCCGGCTCCAGTGACACAACCGATTCTAACTAGAATCGGTTGTGTCACTAGAGCCGGAATACGAACTGGAACCAGCCAGAATTCCGGTTCATTTCCGGCTGAGTTTAACTGGGTACTATATACAAAGGCTGGATGTTGTTGGCTCGAATCAAAACTTGTCGAAAGTAAACAAAGTTCATTTCATATCGTCAAACTGGCGCCCAGGTGGTGAAATCATTAGAATTCAACGAGGTGCTGGAGCGTTGCCAGAAAATTTGTATTTCCCAGATTAATTTTTAGGAAACTTCCCAGCTAAGCTCAGCCCGAATGCTGGCTGGTTCTAATTCGTATTCCGGCTCCAGTGACACAACCGATTAAAGTTAGAATCGGTTGTGTTACTGGTGCCAGAAAACGAATTAGAATCAGCTAGAATTCCGGCTCATTTACGGTTGAACTTTACTGGGTGCCGGTAACCATCCGATACCCTTCAGGAACCTCTGTTTAAGGAGTAGGTATAGTTTCGATGCGGCTTAGCCGCATAACCGAGGCCTAGGAACCGAAGAGGCGCAAAGCCGCTGAGGATCCGACGGGCGAGGTGGTCACCGACCCGCCGTCGGAAGCAAGCGAACCTGTGATTCACTCGTTTGCCCGGCTTACTCAAACATAGGGGCCATCTCTAGTTTAGTACAGCACGCGCAAAAGCGATGTGGCGTAGCCACATTGGGTGGTGGAAATAAAATAAAATTGGCAACGCTTGCAAAATGTAACACAAATGAACTCCGGATGAACCTATCGTCAATTGACATTTCGACGAGTTTTGATTCGAGCCAATAATATGGGCCCATCATGTGTTTTGCCTCTTTCATGCGCATAAGCAAAAATTACGATGCCGATCCAAGCGCATTTTCTAGTTACTTTGTTATAGTGCTTTGTTATATCAAATAACAGATACTATTATTCGGCAGAGTTGGAACTTATACAATTTACACAAGTTTCTCGCTTACTATGTATCGATATTTTGCTTTTAAAAAAAGATACAATATTTTTTTTGAATTATGTACACATGACAAAACACTAACACAAACGGTTTTGTGGGGTACACTTGTACCCCAAAACAAACTTTAAGCGAGCACTGTTAAGCTGGTCAAATGAAACAAATAGGTTGTACCTGCTTTAACGGAAGTTTAATAATCAAATTGGTTTAGGATAAAGATTGCTTGCAATTAAAATAAACTGTAACGGAAAAATAAAGATTCGAATTCACGAATTTGGTGGTACTTTGGTGTCAATATGGCGGCTCAAAAAAGGGTACATTTTTTTAAAAAAGGGTACATTATTTTTTTATAGTTAGGCCAAATTTTTTATAGTTAGGCCAAATTTATTTTCTAGAGACTGTCTTTGTTCCATCAGACCTAAACATAGCTTCACTTCCGCCAGGTTTCGTTGTTCATGTCACTCAAATGGTGATGGTATAATAGCACCACTATCAAATCAGTGGCACGTATATGAAACAAGCACTTTCTGTCAGCTTGTTCCCGGGCTGAGCTGTTGCATGATCCAGATTCCTTCATGAAAATACATGAATTTCCACGAACTTAAGGAATTGATCGCAGAAATTTGGTGTGTTCTGTTGAAGCCATTAACGGATTTTTAAAAGTTTGGAGTCGTTCCGAAAGCTTCATTGGAGATGTCGAAGCATTTCTATTGGCGCGCTTACCGCATAATCTGTAGCATAAAATAACTTAGATACGCCATCATAGATCGTCCTAACGCTAATGATGGGAAATCAAGAACACGTCAGAAAATCTTGATTGATTCGATACAGGTTTGACCGTACCAACCAGTAACGTGGGTAACATCATGTAAACTGTCGAATACGAATTGCCAATTACCATAGCTTAATTTAATACATGTAATAAATTATACGAAACTGCCTTGCAGGAATGGTTTCTGATAAAAAAAACTGTGACCATTAAGCTTTCTGTTTCCCCATGAGTTAGCCGCCGATTTAACTAATTTTCCGGTTAAGATATCGACGATTTATAAGTTTCTCAGAACATTACAAATTCGACGTTCAATAATAGTAACTATGAATGCGGATTCTACTGTTGTGATTTGTTTTTCCATATGAAGATATAACTCAATGCGTATGGTGCTACTTCAGATTCGAGTTATTCTACTACTCTTAGATGAGCCTAGAGTCCAGCTCGGATGCCTAGAATTAAAAATCTTCGAGATCTTTGGTTGATTCTCCGTATTAGCAAGTTGGATTTGGATCGGCCTTCTCAAATTTTAAATTTTCGGGTTAGGGTCGGGTTCGAGTTTTCAAATTTTAAAATTCTCTAGTCGGGTCAGGTTCGGGTTTTACAAAATGTTCATTCTCGGGTACGGGTCGGGATCGGGTTTCTAAGTTTTAAAATTTTTGGGTTCGGGTCGGATTCGAGTTTTTCAAATTTTATAATTTCGGGCTCGGGTCGGGTTCGGGTTTTAAAATATTCATGCTCGCGGGTTCGGGTCGGGTTTGGGTTCGAAAAAATTGAAACCCGACCATCTCTACCAGGTACGGGTCGGGTTGGAGCTTTGCATTTTTTAAAAATACGGGTGCGGGTCGCGTTCGGGTAAACTTACAAAAATAATGTTTGCGTTCAGGTTGGATCCGGGTACAAATAACCCATACCCACCCATCTCTAATCAATGAATGTTGAATGTCGAACTAATGGGCATAACATATAATACGAGAGCCAGATAGATGCTCTAATCAGCACACCCTCAAGAAACTATAATCTTTTCTATTGTAACATATCATACTGCAAATTTCGGTTGTTTCCGGTTCCCGGAAGATGCATGCAAGATTGATAAATTTTTGCGAATTCTCAGAAGAGTCGCGTTCAAGATATCTGCGATAGCAGTACAACAAGTTACCTTTCGGTGCTCTCAAGGAATGGTTATTTCTTTGTACGCTATATTCTCTTTTATGAGTACTTGGGACATCATAAGGAATGACAGCTTATTAACCCACTGTGCGAGTAAAGAGTAAAAGCATATCTATTCACCGTTAACTTTAACTATAAAAAAGCATTACTGAAAGTAGTCAATAATAGTGGAGAATTGGCTAAATTACTCAAATTGATTTTGCTTCCGATTATAAGGTATAGAAAAATCACGGTATGTTTAGCTTTTGACATGTCTATGTCTTTTTGTCTTTTTGTTAATTCACAATTTACACAAGCTAATGCCGTTTTATTGTAGTTGCTGCATAGCCATTGATTTCTGCAGGCAAAAATCGTTCGTATTCGTAATATCTACAATTGAATTCGCTTTAAAACCTGCGACTAGTCTGTTTGCGCAATACAAAATGCCATACGAAATTATACTGTTTCTATGTGTTTCTTCACATTTTAATTTGCTCGAAATAACTGGTTATCCAAAACTTGTTACACTGTTGCTTACCCTTATTACTTTTGCTTGATCAATTTATTACTTTACGAAATCTTTTGGTTGCTAAATTAATATAATTTATACTTTTTATTGTTTCTTTCTCCTACCTCAACCACGATACCGATTTCGGTTTGTTCTCGGCGAACTGCTTCTAGTGGAAATTTTTCGTATATACAAAAGGGACTTGATTGGTTTAATATATATTTTCTCGCTCGCTATTTACACACTACGGTTTGCTGCCGTTCAGTTTTCCGAACATTTCTGGGTTGTACTCCCTAACGGAAATTAATGTGAAAATTGAACTAAATTAAACCTACGCGAGGACATACGCGGTATGGTGTTTCGTGTCGTTTGTCGTTCTTTAGAAGACTTCAACAAATGTGACCCGTTTCAACAAAATGTATCAAGTTTTGTAAAATTTTTGAACTTCCCTGCTACACTATGCACAAATCGCATACAGCTAGGTTAGTTTTGATGAATGTTTTGTTCTATTTTTCGGTACGAGAAAAATCAAAAACATAACTGTGAACCAGCACCGCCATTATCACGCACTTGAGTAGTCGAGTGACCGGTTCGAGGGTCCCGGGATGGCCTCGTCGTCCAGGACGAATGTGGGACTTTGCCGCGAAGTTGAGGCGATTGGTTGGTAGTGATAACCCTGGCGGTTACGGTGATTCGATTTCTGCATATTACCTAAGGTAGGACGTTGATTATATGATTGGTCGGGACGTTTCACTGAAAATAAGAATATCTACGTCAGTATCTATAGGTAATGTGCGGTGGTGCGGGAACGAACAGTCAAACTCACCTGGTATATAAGGTTTCTGATTACACGTTGGTACCGTACTATCACCTGCTTCGATTTTGTTGTTGTAATTTCGGTGATTTGATAGCTCGATCGCGCTAGCATTAGTTGCGTTATTGATGTCGGTCGTAACGTTGTTTACGTTATTAGTTAGCTCGTGACTACAAATTGGGCTCAGTTCGCGCTCTTCCAAGCACATGTCGCTGTAGTCATCGATCACATGTCGGTACTGGGAGGGACATCTTGTTAGTGCCGCTATGATCGCTGCTTCGATGGAGCAAACATAACCAAGTATCTGAAATGGTTTAATTTATCCATTACAACTTTCAACCACAATAGGTACTAAACACTTGCTTACCGCTGATATGAACAGTGTGTCTTTGGTGTGCTTTGGCACCCACATGAATTCTTCAGCAAAAAACACCATGTGGATTAGTAGCGACGAGCCAACAAGAAATAATAAACCGATTGTCAGGTACATCCATGCATTCTGTCGAGAAAAAAATGTGGTTATTGTCGCAAGCTTCAAAACCTTCCACGAGCACTTACCAATTTTCCCCAGTTGAAGGGAAACATTAATGCAATATGTGATATATCCAGAAATAACATCAAACAAGTGATCAACAGTGAGAACAGAGCACAGAAAACCTGAAAAATATAATTAATTATCAATAAATAATCACATCAATAGCCCAAATGTTAAGCGCTCAAGCAAACGTCAGGATATCATTAGGATTAAAACATTATTTTTAATTAATTTGTTTGCATACTTCGCGAGGTTTACTGGGTCGAGTGTTAGTAATACCTACATATATTTAAAAAAGGAAGAAAATGAAAATCCGTTTTATCATCGGTCCGAAGTTTTCCCGTGCCCCAAAGGTGATATCGAGTTTTAAGTAATAGCCATCTGTATATATATACCTATACCTATAGGCTGAATCGGTGCGTCGTTGGAAACCAGTAGAATAGCTAAGTGCTATTTTTTCCATTATTTGCTCCCTACATTCGATAAATACAGGTATTCGCTTAATTCTTGTCTGGCGGATTCCACTCCAGCTGGCCAAATGAAGGTCGAGACAGCATCGGCTTCTAAGTAGTAGTCAGGCTGACAGTGTTGGTAACCCAAATTAAAACCTGACCTTTCTAATGGTATTTTTTCGGTTCAAAGTTGTAACTGAAATTGCAAAGGTCCGCTCGGCACAAACTCGGGATCGTGAGTGCAATTTCAAATCAGGTAAGCGATATTGCTTGCAATGAATCTACATATCCGCTCACGAGGTTGAGTTCAAAGATGTGGTCAGCGGTGAGAGTTTTACGTGCAAGAATAAGGTAGGGAGTTGGTTGTTTTAAGGTTCAAGTTACCTTTTTTAAGCATGTGTTAGAATTGAACGCTTGGTAGTGTGGGTAGGAAAATTTGTGTTCAGCTTTGCCACCGGATTATCCATTTAAACCTTTTTAAAACTCTAAAAGAAGAATATCAGTCGATTTATTAGATCATCACGATTCAATTCATGCAAAATACCTGCTGGAAAAACCATCGGCTTAGCTAAACGGTGCTTTTGAAAAAGTGGCTGTGGTTTTTTCATTGCGCAGTTGTGGTGCGTACCCCAGCTCGGTGTGGTAGTGTGATAAAAAATCACAGCCACTTTTTCAAAAGCACCATCCAGCTAAGCTGATGGTTTTTCCAGCAGGTATTTTGCATGAATTGAATCGTGATGATCTAATAAATCGACTGATATTCTTCTTTTAGAGTTTTGAAAAGGTTTAAATGGATAATCTGGTGGCAAAGCTGAACACAATTTTTCTTACGCATACTACCAAGCCTTGAGGTAACTTGAGCCTTAAATATCTCTTACTGAAAGCCTACTGGATTGTATTCAGAATTAATCGCGGCAATGGTGAGTAAAAAGTGGTGTCAAACTCCCTTGGAATATTTTATTTAAATTTGAAAAATTGAATATGTTCAAACATATGCCTAATATTTTAAATAGAATTCTCTAAGTGCCTTTTGCAAAAGATATCTTCGGAGAATATTTCCTCATAGTGGAAATTGACGACAGACTTCGGCATCTACCGATTGGTTTACTATGGAGGCTAGGTCTACAGCCGAGGAATACGTCAAGTAGATCGCGACGAAGTGGAGAGCTAAAAGGCTCTCTTGTATCGTGACAAAGCTGGAAGCTAAGTGGCTCACGAAACACAAACATCGGTGCCGAGAGTATTAACACCAGTATACGGTTTTATGATGATTGTGAAATCTTTTACGGTCCTTAAGGTCGGACTGGGGCTTAATCTTGCTTTTATTAAACATTATAGGGGAAAGTGGTCGGTTGCCGGCACTGGTCGGTTGTCGGCAGCCCTACGTAAGTTTTGACAGAAAGTAGACATGGACATTTTGATAAATATCATTTATGTGTTATAGCGCGATCTTTTTGTGCTGTTTTTGTGGAAGTGTTTTCGTTGGACTTTATTGTTTTATCGGCTCTCAGAGCTGTTTAGACGTTTTTGCCTTTTGTCTTTATGTTTAGCAATAACTAACCGTTTTGACCAATTTTCTCTATCATTATTTCAGAGAGCGAGTAAAGTCGCTATAACCTTGGCTCATCAGCCAGGACAGGGCTAATAACCTCTGCCCCATCCCAGGAACTCAGGACCAAAGGAGTGACATTAACCCTCTCAGCAATGTCACTCCCAACGATTTATCAAACCCCCATCAAATTGAAACGGTTGTGTACGGTTGTCCACGTTTCTTCCTTATTCAAGGTTCAAAATAATCCGTTGATTAAATTATTCATTAAATGAATAATTTGATTGCCGTAAAATTTTGAATCATCTTTATTTCGTACGCTGCACAGTTGCCCTGGCCGCATTAATGCTTGTGTCATATTGAATATGTGCCACAAACATTAATAATGACAGGCAAAATTGTGGGCGAACGTCTGCAATTTTCCAGGATCCCTACATGTATTGGCTGTGTATGTGTAGACTAGACTAGACTAGATATGGCGCTTTGAACCTAGGTGTTCTGAGTTTGATGGGGAAGTTTCCTTCATTAACCAACGACGTTGTTTTCGACTGATGTATAATGTGAGCATAATATTCCACTGATCCGTCCAGGGCAAAACGATTATAGATGCAAAAGACGATTTCAGGACGCACATATTGAACTTTGCCAATGCCTAAGGACTGTTTGTTTTCCTTGTGTAAAGTGTAAAGTGGGGCTATTTTTAGATTTTGGAATACAGTGCGCTTCGTAGCTTCTCTTGTACGTTAATGTGTAATCCACGATTTCTAGAAATAATGCCGATGCGATATGGTAACATTGAGGGGATATTTCATGTGCATTATTTTATGTAGAATACGACAAATTTTATTTACGATTCCGAACAGATTCAAAGAAACAAATACCAAAGTTTTGAGGTTTGCAAATTTCAAGCCGTTTTTGAGGTTTTGTTATTGGCAATTTTGATATGGGGAAGACTAACCAAACCAGTAGAATTATCTCACACCTAATAAACTCACAGGAATACAAATCTTTCATAATAATTCAATCTATCAACTGCGAATATTTTAACAGATAATCAGAAAATACTGGAAATTGTTGAGGATTCTTCGATGTGACGAATTCTAAAAAAATTCATGTTTTTCTAAAACAACAAATTTGATTTAATGCTAAGGAGGAAGTTAACAATATTTTTGCATTTAAGTTTTTAGATATTTCAAGGATTATCTAAAACATATATTTAAATTTTAACAGCAAACAATAATGCCAGCTGGGACATGTATTCATTTAGTGATTATTATTTGCTTATGAATTTTCTTTCCCAAGTTTCGGAGGCTTGGGCTATTTTGGTATATTGATAACTTAATGCATACGCACAAATATTAATCTTTCAACAATTTGAACAGGTCGCTACATTACGTTTTTAAACTTTCATCGTTATATGCGTACATTAATATCATATTAATAATCCCATGATATCATCAGAAGACATAATCTTGATATACGTTTGCTTGCCTTGCTGATTGGGATATCATAAAGATAACACAGTGAGTATTAAATATCAACATGAGATATAAATTTGATAGCTTTCTGTTATGACGTTCTGATCGGGTAAGGTGCCGAACTATTATATTAATTACGTCGCCTGCAATCGACGAAATGCGCATAAATTTGCATCAGTATCCTTGCTTCGTTCCCAAGAACCAATATTCTAACAAAAATGACCTGAGAATGATGAAATACTTCTGTTTGAGCGTAACGAAAACTCGAATCGCACGCTCCAATTATCGCACTACCATTTGAGCCAATGCGTTGAACAAAGATGGCAGACGCTGTTGTAACCAATGGCTTCAAAGGAGTAGGGCGATAATAGTAACAGGGCGAAAATAGGGTCCACACTCTACTATGTTTGTAAAAATGTATCTCTATATGAATATGTGCACACGCGTCCCTTCTCGTCTCCCTTTTCCATTAATCATTTGTTTATGCAACTGGGAAATCAAATGTATTCACACAGATCACCACGAAATTACTAGTATTCGAAACGATATAGAAAATCTAGCTCAGCACTGGTAGGTTGGATAGCCATTTTTTCCATAAATTAATTATTGTCTATTTTTAGTTCATATCAAGGCATAATAACAGCAATAGCAGCAGTAAATAATTTTGGCCAGGATTCGACCCCACGAACTCTTCCATGAGACGTGCCAAAACGTCCCAATCTGGCACGGTGATCCATCTCGGTATCGAAGGGAGTCTATTAGTTGGGACCTTGCAACACGGTAGGGGAGACTGAGGAGACTTGATCCCCTTTTTTATTTTTCAGTCCAACTCCGTGGAATGATAAAAAACTATGTATTTTTTTTGTAGTTTTATATTGTTTCTAGGGATGACCAATAATCATAAAAAAATTGCATGGAAATATTATACTGGACATGAGCTATGAGCATTTTTTGAAAACAACAAAAAAATGGAAAATTCTTAGATTGGTGGAGACTCGATCCCTAATTTGGGGACACTTGATTCCTTTATGAAAACGTGTTTAAAAGAGCATCTAGGGTAATAAGCCTATTTTTGCCCTGTTTCTACTATCATCCTACCCATCTGAAGCCTTTGGTTAGAGCAGCGTCTGCCATCTTTGCTCAACGCATTGACTCAAATGGTATTGCGATAATGGGGGTACTCGATTAGAGATTTTGCTGCGCTCAAACAGAAGATTTTCACCATTCTCAAGACAATTTTGTTATTATATTGGCTCTTAATAAGAGGCGAATGACCTTAACGTTAAAACCTCTATAAACGAAAAAATGGACCTTAATAACAAATCAAAGAAGCTGAAATAATAAAATTATTATTGTAATAATGTGGTACCCTTCTTAATAGGGCAAAAACGGGTACATTACCCCATTCAATTTTATAAATGGATTGTAGTATTGATTAAATTGTTATGATTAGATATTGTTATTTTTGTTACTACATATTACGCATCTCCCACCTGATTTTTTTTACGAATTCCCCAAATCTCCGTGCAATTATTTGAAAGCTGTCTTTATTATGGTTGAGGAACGTCAAATGTGGGATGAATGGTTGCTACGTATACTGTAGTAAACAATTACAGTTATGTTTCTTTACGATGAAGCGTTCATTTTTGACATTTTTTATGACAACAATAACTTCAATTGTTCTGGTGTGAATTTGGTTATTTTCAGTGGTGTGTATGAAGTATGGCGAAGGGGATCAAATCTCCACGAATTTGAAGGGATCAAGTGAACCCATAGCATCTATTTCAGCAAACTTTAGTAAAAATATAGTTGAACAAATGAATCAGCTCAATCATAACGTATTCATATAATTGACATTCTCCTGTAATTCTGTATGCAAAAGTAGAGTATGTAGTGGGTGATTTTATCAATTTTATAAAAGTTTGAAAATTTAGAAAATAAATCTTCAGTTCTACTGAGATTTTTTTTAAATCGGTAAAAATTCGGTTACACAAAAGTCCAATTTCTTTTTTCTGTGTTAATGTAATTTATGTTTAGATAAAACTACGCAACTTTATAGTATATTCGATTAATGTATCCAGATCCGCCTTTGAGTTACAATGATGGGATCAAGTCTCCCCGGGGATCAAGTCTCCTCAGTCACCCCTACTCTGTACACAGCCAAACAACATGCTCTATGACGTGACAGCAATTCTCGCTAACGTAATGATTACTTTCAGCAAGTTGTTGAATCCGAATCAGGACTCAAATGACACGTTCCCCGTATGTAGTCGAGGATTTGTGCCTTGCCGTGTCTTCTCATCAGTTTCCTGAGAGGAAGGAAGTGAGGAGGATAAGGGAGGGAGTAGAATTGAGAGGATAAGAAAAATGACAGTCTAAAGCACTCTATCCCACTGAATTAAAAATATTAGTATGTTACTACGTTTCAGTCGCCCAAACACAGCTTCGTCTAGGTAAGGACAGCCGAAAACTCAAAATCGCAATTACGGTACTGCTGGGTAGTTGCAAATCAAATGGTATGAGATTTCATAATCGAATTCACAATGATCACATGAAAATGACTCGTCGCGCTGAATAATAGCCATGTAATAATTGACTTTACAGTGGCCAGTTAAAGCCCCGATCAGCAAACCACAGGATTGTTTCGAAAAGTGTAAAGGGTTTTTCGAAATCACTCGGCATGGTTTTTCCAAAAAAGCTATTGCTTGACAACAAGTTTCTAGATTGCGCCAATAGTTGCAGTGCTCGGTTGAAGCCCAAGACCGGATCTTTTCGTTTATCCAACTTGTTGAAATTGGCAAAGCAGGCTCAGAACAAACTATCAGGAATCAGGAATCAGAAAGTATTGGCTTAATGGCACGTTCCCCATGTTGTTCGGAGATTTGTACCTTGCCTCATAATACTTATGGTTTCATCATATTCCTGTGGGAAAGGATGGGGAAGGATAAGGGAAATCAGTGAATAAGGTCGAGGAATGGGAATATGACGCCACGCACATGTAAAAACAGAAAAGATGTCAGTTTTCCAAACAGAGAAAGAAATCTTTCTGAAATAGACTGCTACCGTGATACGCATACCAGTCCGCAACATAGGAAAACCATAGTTAGGCGCACCACGACAGACATGCTCTACCACAATTGGGTTGAAATCAGATTTAGAGTACATTCATTTACGATGATGACGAAGACTGATTATCAGTCAAATCAGTCCCATAAAGATAAGAAATCCCACCGAAAATGGGACAAATATGCAAATATGGGCAGTATAGGTGGATTCACACATACATACACACACATCTCATACGATTTGGAGCAGATAAACTGAAGCTGGAAGATCTATATTAAGAGAAAAATTATTTTCAAATCTAAACAATGTAGTCATTCAAAATATTTATTTCAATCATATGTTCGTTCAAAGAAATATTACAGTGGTAATCTGCCGTGATACGTATAACAGTCCCACCTGCATAGGAAACCCATAGCAAATGGGACTGTTATGCGGATCACGGCAGTAATGTGCAGTGAAACGTAGTTTCTTTCGAAAATTTTCACGAAAATTTGCGACAAAGCATAGAATATGCGATTATTTTGATCAGATATCTGGGAAATTGAAGTTTCATCCAGTCCTATGATGATTTGCTGTTTGCCGTTTTCTGGAGGCAAACCTTTAATACCTTCCAATACTTGACGTTCAAATTTTTGTTCAACCTTGCGATCAAGCCAAGAACGCTTGCTTGTGGATTCTTCCCTAATCGAGGTACGACTGAAAGCGATATCAAGGCGCGACGAAGTGGAGGCACAGGTTTAAACGACATAACCTCAAAAAGAGGTAAAGTACCCTCGTTTAATAGATTTGTTAACGACTTATTTAGCCAATTGTAGCTATGTTCATTCTTTGCAGCGAACCACGCAAGTCCTTGTGAGAACCCGGAACTGGTAAAGAGCGGTTGTTGCTCATCAAGCGGCACTACTTGCTGCAGAGTTGCAAGCTTTTGAGGAAGCTTGTTGAAGAAATCAGCATCAACATCACAATTGGGTCTCTTTATCGATATCTTCAATGCGTTTAGCATTTGAAAGCGCGCTTTTTTGTCTTCATTGAAGATAGGAGAGGCATGTGCCCGCTTCGATGATCCTTGTTCTAAAGATGAAGGAGTCTGCGTCCCTTTTTCTTCTTGAACAATGGCCAGAAGCTCATCTTCATTGTCCATAATCTGAAATCGAGAAACATGCATCGCCGTGATCAGTTAATTAATCGAAATGAATTATACATACCACAGGTGGGACAGGATAACCTCTAAATATCGAAAAATCACTCGTGTTTTCAACAGACTAACCACGAATAAAATTAACGTTTCCAATACTTGCTATCTTCACCATTCCTCTGTATAATGCTGATGTGATACAACACAACGATGACAACGTCTCACTACAAGCACAGAAATCTGCACCTATCCTTAGACACATACAGAAACGACGCACCAGATCTAAAGCATCACGCACCCAAGCGCCAAGATCAAGCGATACCGATTACATGGATGTCGCACTCAAAACATCTCTCGGCCAGAGTGGTTACTGACTGACAGAGATAGAGAGAGCACTCACTCCACGACACAATACAAATACCGAAAGATTTGCATGCATACTAGAGTAGTTTCTAAATAAATAGGTTGATTAATTAAGCCGTTCAAGAGTAATGCTACCTATGAGCTCCAGACAGGGAGAAAGTGTTATAGTTTGTATCCATATAACTTGCACGATCAAACGTTGCCGATGTGCACCCTTCTTTAACTATGACCGCAGATGAGGCAACAGGACACACGCCACAGAGAAACATTCACTATGGATTTTGTTCCTGCTATTCACACGCTGTTGCCGTGGCCGCGTTAGAATAGCTAGACGAAAATCCACAGCGAACCCTCCCTGTGGCATGTGTCCTGTTGCATCCTCTGCAGACAGTTTAGACCTCCAACGCACAGTGCACCCTAAAAACAACACGATGGAAGGAAACCTCAGAATGAACGGTGTAAGAACGATCATCCATATACTTCTCGCAAGGCCTCTTTAAAAATGAGAGACAGGGCAGCACGTTTAAATTACGATCAAGTAGCTGCCGCCAGGGATATCACAAACCAGGGATCACAATACAGAAGAACAACATGGCTGATTGTATTTGAGGGTTATACACTAATGTAGATCATTATTGTATGAGTGTACTTATCTGAATAATTCACTGGACCATGGCGATCTCCGAAATGCAGAACGATATCGATGGTTTATAACTTGTTTAATTCCGATCAATGTGACAATTAACACTGCACTGATGAAAAGTCGCTAGACCTCACGATATGAGAAAAGTTAGAGAAAAAAGAATCACTAATTCACTAGGGAAAACTGAAAATAACCGGAGCACATTATTCGTGCTTGATATACACTAATACCAATTCTCATCAGTTTCCTGAGAGGAAGGAAGTGAGAAGGATGAGGGAGGGAGTAGAATTGAGAGGATAAGAAAAATGACAGCCTAAAGCACTCTATCCCACTGAATTAAAAATATTAGTATGTTACTACGTTTCAGTCGCCCAAACACAGCTTCGTCTAGGTAAGGACAGCCAAAAACTCAAAATCGCAATTACCGTACTGCTGGGTAGTTGCAAATCAAATGGTATGAGATTTCATAATCGAATTCACAATGATCACATGAAAATGACTCGTGGCGCTGAATAATAGCCATGTAATAATTGACTTTACAGTGGCCAGTAAAAGCCCCGATCAGCAAACCACAGGATTGTTTCGAAAAGTGTAAAGGGTTTTTCGAAATCACTCGGCACGGTTTTTCCAAAAAAGCTATTGCTTGACAACAAGTTTCTAGATTGCGCCAATAGTTGCAGTGCTCGGTTGAAGCCCAAGACCGGATCTTTTTGTTTATCCAACTTGTTGAAATTGGTAAAGCAGGCTCAGAACAAACTAAGTCAATCTCTGCACCTGCTTTGGCCAATTCACCGACCCAGTCATTACTAGTAATACCGGATTGTCCGGGTACCCAAACGAGGTTGATAGTATCGTCAATGCCAAGCTTTTCTATTTGAGTACGGCATGCAACCATTAGATTGGACCGAGATTTGTCCGAGCTGAGGATCTTGATTGCAGCCTGACTATCGGAATAGAACTTTTCCGGACATACTCTGTTGGAGGGCCGATTGTATACCGCACATAATCTCGAAGATTTCTGCTTGGGATATGGTACAGAATCTACCTAGCGAGTGAGACTGTTCCAATTTTATTTCACGACAGTATACAGCCGCACATGCACGTCCCTCCGTCATGAAGTCCTCAGTGTAACAGGCTACTTGTGTTTGTTATTGTCTCTCCATGTAGCCATATAACCACTTCTCTCGAGAGAAAATCTTCTCGTGGAATGTTCTGTAAGTGTTATATCATCCCATGTAGACGCAAAAGTTGGTCGGTTTCCTACATTCAGAATATGTAGATTTGTGCTTGTGATTTGTGCAGATTGATATATGAGCTACCCTAAATGATATGATACCAAGTTTTTGAAATCATCAAAAGGTGATGACTCATGTGGCAGATATGCCGAACAACCTGTCTGTGTTACCAACAGTCAAAGTATCAATGGCTGCACAGATATCGCGAGTTGTGAGCTCCGATATGAGATACGTGTCAATAGCCTTCTTTGCAATAATGCACGAACGAGGAATTTCACATGGATTAGACATGCCTGTCTTATTGTAAGCAATGAAGGCTGTGTTAAGTGGCTTTCCAATATAGAAGTTTCTTTTAAGTTACTTTGTTTTAATTGCCGCAAGGTTCCACTATATCGATATTGTCGGCAATATTCGTTAAATTTAAGACTAAGAGAAACAATGAAATTGAAAGACGAATAAGAATTCTAGAACGAATCAGTTATAAACTTAGAACGGAAAACTAGAACTAGGCAGGCTCCTATAGACATGATCGAAAGGAAAGGTGAAGAATACTTTGACTTCTGCTGGTAAGAGTTGGACGATCCACCCAAGCCTACCGCATGGCCGTTCATAGAACATAACTCATCATCATGTTTACCAACGCCGTCATAAAATTATTCACGAGTCCCTGCCTAGATTCGATCACGTGATCATTCTTCCTCTACTGCTAGCATCAAGCCGCGCGCATTCAATTCCTACCTAACAAACAATGCAAGCTGAACAAACCTTTGATACGATAGAATAAGCTGAGCAAGACCTGCACAAGCAATAATTCAGCTAAATTGATTGTTGGGAGTTCCGTTCTAAGTTCATAGCCTATTCGATCTAGAGAACCTATCCGCCTTTCATTTCATAAATTCCATTTTTCTTATTCCCAATTTTTCCGAGAATAACCCACAAAAGCGATACAGTGGAACTTTGCGCAAAATATGGAAACCTTTACTAGATCACTTGAAAAGTGTATTATTTTTTATGCTGTGTTATCATACTCAGAAGCGGATCCAAAAAAATTCTGATGGATCCGAAATTTCGTTTTTTAATTGTTCATTGTACAATTTGTAATACGTAATGACCTCATTTAAAAAAATGGTGGTCGAATCTGGTCTGGTATGATTTTGAGTTTAAAACGAATTAAAATGGAAACTATTTTAAAATTTCTCCACAAGTTTAAAAATTAAAATTTTCAAGACCCTCCTCATGTATCCGCCACTGATCATACTAGTCGAAAATCGTTTGTCTTTGAGTTGAGATTTTATAAAAAATTACAGGTGCTACAAACGTCATTCATGCTACTTACCATCAACCTTAGTCGTCCAATCAGTGGCAGTAAAAACAATCCCACTTGCACGGTACCAGCCGAGCATTCACAAGCGAGGCATGCTGCCGATGATATCTAAAACCATATTTTTTTTAATTAGATCAGCAATCTAACTTGGGAAACGGTATCTCTACTTACCACCAGTAGTATCCTCACGATCCCAGTGGGACTAGTTAGGTGTGAGGCGTCGCAGTGCAGTGCAACGCCCCACGGTAACGGTGTGTTCCCTATCCTTTGACGGTAATGTGCGTGCGAGTCCCAGGATGTACAGGTGCCCAACGGCGATTCGAGTGAGATTGATAGCTCCCCCGCTCTGCTGCCAGCTATCTCAAAGTCCTGTCGGATAGTTTCAAAGAAATGCCGTTCAGTTGATTTAGTAAATTCCTCACCAATTATACCATGGTAGGTAGTGATGACCTAATTGTTTCTCGGCCACTAGTGTGCATTAATCACATGTGCTAGAATGCGGCTTTACATATTTATTTAGGTACCTTCAAGAATAGTTGTAGCTGCGCTACATGCCTCTGTTGTTTATTAACAATGACAATTTTAAACAACTATAAATTTTAGTTTAGACAAGGAAAACAAAAACATGAAAGACTAGAAAGTGAGACTACCTTTCATTTGAGCTAGGACAAAAATTCATGTAAAAAATTTAAATTGTAATTTTTTTTTGTATTTTGTCAACAAAAATCTAAAGAGAAAAGAAACATTTTAAATGTTATTGGATGATGAAGAACTTATTAGTAAAAACCTGTTTTAATCCACCTAGAGGTGCAATTGTGCCTTTCTCATTTCTCAAAACTATGATTTAATAGCTGGTTCGTACAATATAACATTATAAAAATGTCTTTCATTCTTATTACACTTGGTAAGTATATATAAGAGCACGTATTTGTATTCATCGCGGTATCGGTTTGAATCGGAGTTTTCTATGTGATCGCACTCCACAACCCGTAACTCCGGAGCCGGAAGTCGGATGGAGATGGAATTTAATATCAGTTTCCGGAGACGCAACACCTTTCGTTTGAGACTAAGTTGATCAAATCGGTCTAGCCATTTTCGAGAAACCAATATAACCGTTATTCTGAATTTGGATGCTTCCGTATCCGTCGATGGTGGCCAGTGTGGCCAAAGAGACTTTGAATGACTATTCGGGACCTAGATCTACAAATTCAACAGTTGTATTTACATTTTGGAAAAAATTCACCTTTTTACATTCATCGCAAAATTCGTTAGAATCGGGATTTGCTGCGTGATCGTACGTATCACCCTGTAATTCAGGAACCAGAACTCAGATCCACACAAAATTCAACAGCAGCTGATGGACCTTTCATTTAAAATCAAGTTTGTCAAAATCGGATCAGAAAATTCCGAGAAACCGATGTGGACAAATCAACAAATTTTGTTTTGTAACCATACTCTTCAACTCGTAATCCGGAACAAGATGTCGGTTGAAAATGAAATTCAATAGCAACCTATGGGAATATTACACCATTCATTTGAATCTTAGTATGTAAAAATCGGTTCAGCCATCTCCGAGAAACCGATGTGGACATTTTGTTAACAAATCCGCACATACACACACATACATACATACATACATACATACATACATACATACATACATACATACACACATACATACACACAGATATTTTGCGATCTCGGCGAACTGAGTCGAATGTTATATGAGACTCGGCCCTCCGGGCCTCGGTTAGAAAGTCGGTTTTTGGAGCAATTGCATAACCTTTCCATATGAAAAAGGCAAAAGAATAATATTTAATTAGCTTAATAAGCTTGAGTTCAACGTTATCTTCATGTGATTATAATTTGGAAAGGTTGGTGGAATGGGTTTGAACGTGTAGGGAATGGGGGGTTAGTAAATTGGGAATGGAGGATGCGTCAGAAATCCTTCATCTTATTTCGGTATACGGGGTGGATGAAGGAAATGCGGGCGTGAGGGTGGTCCAAGGGGAGGGGAGTGATGAAGGAGGGAGGTGTAATGGCAAGGCGGGGGGGGGGGGGAGGGGCGGCGACGCAACACTCAACTGCATATTTTGCCTTCCATTTGAGACTTGGTTTGAGAAAATCGGTTCAGTCATCACCGATGAACCGATGTGACTTTAATTGTGGAATATGCCCGGAATTCCGGACTTCCGGAATCGTCGATCGTGGACAATATATTCAAAGAATGTTTGATTGGCAATCAGTGATCTAGATCTGCGATTAGAAGTAATTTGGTGACCATTTTAGCCTCTGAGGTATTACGATTGTACCAATTTATATGGGAAATTCTAGTGCATCCTTACTAACACCCCTGTAACTCCGGAAGCAAGACTCAGAACCGAATGAAATTCAGCAGCAGTCAATGGCATTACTGTATCTTTCATTTGAAATCAAGTTCGTAAAAATCGGTAGAGAATTCGTTGTGGAATGGGTGTGATATTAGCTTATGAACTTGGCGGGTTCCCCGGGGGCGTCATGAATCGTCATAGGTGGCCAATGTGGTCAAAGCTGCTTTGATTGATCATTAGTGATCCAGACCCGCAAACTAGAGTTATGTTACATCACTTTTAATATGTTTTACATCATTTGAACATCATGGTGGTACCAGTTTATATGGGAATTTGCTGTGTGACCGCACTCTTCAACCCGTAACTCCGGAACCGGAAGTCGGATCAACTAAAAATTCAATAGCAGCTTATGGGAGCGTTATACCTTTCAGATGAAACTAAGTTTGCGAAAATCGGTTCAGCCATCTCTGAGAAAATTGTGTGAGTTTAAATGACACACACACACATACACACACACATACACACACATACATACACACACACAGACATTTGCCGATCTCGACGAACTGAATCGAATGGTGTATGACACTCGGCTCTCCGGGCCTCGGTTAAAAAGTCGATTTTTACAGTGATTGCATAGCCTTTCTTTATATGAGAAAGGCAAAAAGGTTTTCTAACAATAACATATTTTTGAATTTCATACTAATTGACAGACAAACTATAATTTTAATACAGAATATGATTTTATGTGTCATTTAAAATCAAAATGCATTTAACAATCTTCCAAAAGTTTCATCATCCTTTGGTTGAATCATATTTTGGTTGTTTTCATGTAGCTTCCAAATTATACGAAATTTTAAAAACATTTTTAAAAACCTTTTGTTTTGGATGGATAAACGCGAATAACTTATGAAAATGTCGTTAACAAAGAAAATAATTGTTTTTGTTAAAACAAAATTGTAAATATCTCGAAAACTATTGGCGATTCTACGTTGAAACCGCTTACAGATAGCGCTGGAATCAAAGTGTTGCTGATTTGATTCTGTTCTGTCAGTGCATATATTTTTTGTAAACGTTGGTAAAAAAAATAACTTTTAAACACCAAATCACTGATCAATTTGTTGATAATTGTTTATGAAAATGAAGGAAAACCATTATTTTATAAGATGATGAGTAAACTTCTTGCGAAAAGGGCGTAAAACATAGTGGTTTCTAATATTATTCGCATAGCTATACGTGTGCTGTTCCGAAATGTAATTTGTTGAGCATCGTAGCCGCCGTAACATCATTTCCCGTTCCTCCTAAGTTAAGCTAAAACTTCATGAGATGGTGTAAATTCATGAAACTCTCCAGATCACACGAGGACAGAAAATATCCGGCTAATAGGAAAGTGTCAGCTTTGTATCATACATAGCTGATGTTTCGCTATGTGCTACAATTGAAATGTTGCATTCCACTAAGTCGCTCAAAATGGTGTAAAAAAGTTATTTTACTGCAATTTTACCAAATCATTTCACTCTTAGCGGTGCTTATCACCAGCTGCACTAAGGTCTGGCAGATTTGTTCTAATCCAACTGACTAGGTCAACATTAAACGAGTTCTTGCGGTGTTGTTGCTACTCCAGCAGCGATCCTTAACTGGGCTAGGGAGGTGAGTTTTTCCCCTTTGTTGCGAAATTAAAATTTGTTGATGACGAGTAACCGATACCACATAGTGTGATGTCGCAGCTCTGCCTCCTTTGCTCTCCTTCTCCTGTTAGTTGTGGAGGAGAGCAATGCTCGTTCGACCTCCACAGTGAGATTAGCTGGTGCTTTTGTATTCTTGGCACTTAATCGGGGAAGTGAAATACTACACCACTTTAAACCGATAAAACCGTTCTCAAGCGTGAAAAATTTACAGTTTTACTTTAACGTGGTAATAAAAAGCGATTAATGTGCTTTAAAATGCCTAGCAATCGCTTTGATTCCAATTTCTGTCTCGTTCCACTCAAAATCAGTGAAAATCTCCGGGTCAAAGCCTCTCCAGAGGTGGCAACCCTAGTCTTCACTGAATCTCCTACGTAGTCCAAAATATGAAGGAGTTTGACATTGGTACTGATTGGGTCTTGGTTTCGAGTTGGAACTTCATTTATGGAACGATTTTTTATAACCACAATAATACCACGATAACATTTTGAAGAAATGTATGAGCCAAATAGTTGCAAATGGCTGAAATTTCAGAATAATTGTAAATAAAACCAAATTTCTTACTCGTTTCATTCATATTTTGGCAGTGGTAAGCTTTTTCCGCGAAGGAAATGAAGTTTTTGTTGTAAGCTACGACTCACTTGCGGGTGAAAAAAAGCAAATTGTATCACTTTGCCAGTTCATGAGCTGAATCATAGGTGTCGCATGACTAATTTTGGTTTTGCCGCAAATCGCCAATTGCATTTTCGATTTTTTTATCGAAGCATATTCAATAAGAAATATGAAGAATATGAATTATAAAAATATGTTAAATTTTTTTGTTAAGAAAACGTTTGGATTAAATGTTTCTCTATGGCCCGAATACACTAAATAGGTTTTTTTTATGTCTTTGACGCAGTAAACTTGATTATTTGTGATGGAGAAACGCGAATAACTTACAAAAAAAGACACAATTTCACGAATTAATTGGTTTTGTTGGCACACAATTCCAAATATCTCGACTAATTTCGCTTTTGGGAAATATGATGCAACAGTTTTTCAGTGCATATTTTTTGTGCGGAAGTATTCATTCCCTGTAATTCTTTCTTAGATAGTTTTGCTGTAAATGCAGTAATTGAACTAATTTGTTTTGAGAGCAATGCATACAGAAACGTCAACGCCCTTTTGAAAAATTGTTCAAAATGTTGTAATTGCCAGAGAAAATCATGGAGATTCATATTTTGTGGTCGACCGGTTTATCGTGGAATCTCTGTATTACAGACGAATATTTTGTTATAATCCGGCTGCAGCTTACATGAAATGAGCTGGAGCCAACCAGCTATTGCACATACAAAGCTAATCGAAAGCTGTTCTGTAACTGTTTTTTGAGATTTTCGACAGTGAAATCAGTTGTTTTCCGAGAGTTCATCTATTAAATTGAAAGGTACGACTGTATTTTATATTTTTGGAGAATTGTCAGTAATTTAGCCAAACATTTGCTGATTATTTTTCTATGTACTTATCAAACCTTTTAGGTTCCTCCTTAGTATACAGTTACCCAATAAAAGGTTAACCAGTATAACCAAATAGTGCGAGAGCAAACTAAAGACGCGTTTAATCACCATGTTAGAAAATTGTGTAATGAATTAAATTTTTTCTTGATTTTAAATTTTTTTAAAAGTTTATGTGGTTTTTGCATTTTTTTTTAAGAAAACTGACCATATTCGTATTAACAAGTGAAACAAATATGGAAGAAAACCAATTTTCTTTAATCTTCTTTAGGTGTTTGGGTCAATATGACCCCAAATGAACTTTCAAAATGCGAAAACTTTTCAAGTTTTGCAGCTAGAAGTTAAGAGTTTCTTGCTTTTCTTATTTCATGGAGAGCAACGATTTTCAATAGATTTCAAAATTTCCGCTCATTCCTGAAGGGTTGTACAAAAAAGTTACGAATAAGGTGTTAGCGGGTCATATTGACCCCGATTTCGAACTCAGTTTTAAGGCATATTTTTTGTGAACTGGTACTTAAATTGCTTGTTAGAGTTTAAATTTTCAGTTTCTGGTAAATTTTACCGTCTTTGACCTGGTTGTTCAGTGGGAATCGGTGCCGAATGGGGTCATGTTTGGCATCCATAGATGTCATCATAAATCACAGGTTTATTGACAGAATAGTTATAATAAACACAACCAAAGAAAAAATGAGAATGTATATATTAGGCATGTGCCCTCATGCACAAAGAAATTGGTCTTGTCCAAAATTTTTCCCACTTGGGAGTTTTGCATAATTCCAGGCGTTTGGTACTTATACCAAAAGACAGTTTCGGTTCATATTCCTCGTCGGCAAACAGAACCTCTGTGCTTACTATCGAGACATCACTCGGTATAAGCCAGTGGTTTAGTGTTCACGCAAGACGTGTGACTTTTTGGAATTTAGTGTCTAACTAGTGCTAATTTGGGTACTAGTTCTGATACATAGTCTAACTGGACACCCAGATGGTGCTAGTTACTGACGAGGAGAATCCGAAACACTAAAACAAAAAAATCATACTTCATGTAAGGCATGTGCCCTCATGCACAAAGAAATTGGTCTTGTCCAAAATTTTTCCCACTTGGGAGTTTTGCATAGGGTGATGAGCCTATTTGCGCCATGTTTCTATTATCACCCTACCCATTTGAAGCCGTTGGTTAGAGCAGTGTCTGCCATCTTTGTTCAACGCATTGAGTCAAATGGTAGCGCAACAATGGGGCCACTCGATTCGAGTTTTCATTGTGCTCAAACACGAGAATTTTACTGTTTTCAACGCATTTGTGTTATTATATTGGTTCTTAACAACGAAGCAAAGTGGTTGATGTCAATTTTTACGCATTCCATTGATTGTAAGGAAAGAAATTACCGAATTAGGGAGGCACCTTGCTTAGTATGATGAAAATAGGCTCATCACCCTATATATTAAATTTGTACATGATGCAACCGATTTTCGATGTCCCGGATTACGATTCCGGGGGTACAATAGTATTTCTTATAATATTGATGAAGCAACAATGTGGTCAATCGATGGAACTGATCCCTAGAATTTGTAATATGCTTGAAAGTTTATATAAAATCCCATCTAAAATGATATTGATACTCCGATTCAAATACTGACCCGGGAGTCTACGTGAAAATCGTCCGGAAAATCCGGAACATCCGTAAAACTAATTCATGAATCTAGTTCTAGAATTCTGAAGTTTTTTCGAAAACATTTGTTCACGTTGCATTGGCATAAATTCGTAGTTCCGAGTGTAAAATTGACTCTATCGGACCATCCGAAAAATCCGAACATTCGCTGAACTGATCAATTCATAAAGTTGGTCTTAGAATCAGGTGTTTTGTATTGTTTCTTGAATTCTCACTTGAATGAGTGCGTACTTATGACCTACACATATTTTTTGCTGCATAATTTAGTGAACCGTCCAGCCGCTTTGCCGACAAATTAGACGATCTGCTGTGTTTTAATATTATTTTGTAATGTAAAGATTTGTGTGTACTAGGACTTAAGATGAATTGTAGCTATTATTTAGGGTGACCATACGTCCTGGTTTCCCAGGACATGGACATAACTGCAATATCGATGAAACAAGGGTTACCAGCGGCTTAAATCGCCTTTCAATCCGGGACCCGAAGAATTCCCTTTGGTACCTCTGGAAAGAGACATCGGTGTTTTGGTGCTTCTGCTTCTACTTGAGTTCTCTTGCTAGTGACTTTTTTTCGTCTTACTGGAAATCCATTCCATAAAAAGAAAAATATCGACTATCGTGGTATAATTTCATTGAGTGCTCTCTCGAGCTGGGGATCATGGAATTACTACAGGGTCGATACCAGTACCTAATCAGTCGCTCTGCTTGCTAACAGTGCAGTGAATCAAACGAACGTTTCTACCTAAAGTCTGCTGTCTATATGTACCGTGCTAGTATTATAAACAAGCAAAGCAATCGAATGAAAAAAAATCGTCCCAAGACAATAAAGTACCGTTACTTTCATCGGTGGGATATCGATCATTTATTTCAAGATGTTTGAAACTCAACAGCAAATTTGCAAATACAGTTCAGACTAACGGAAGTCGTTGTTATACAAGCCCACCGCACTCGTTACTGATAACATTTAAAACTTTGGCCATAACGGAAAGCTACGCTATGAAAGACAACATGCAATGCGTCGTTGAGCATGATAATGTTAGGACTAAGATACCCGTTTATATTGACTATTCCTTCATATCTGAACTTTCAATTCAAAGCAAAATGCGTGACCAAATCTCAAATCACGTTGTGCGCATATGACCTCTATGACCTCTGCGTGCTCTACGTTGTTACACAAGAAGAAACCATGTACACAAACCTCTAACGAAGCAATATCAACTGTAAGCATACCCATCACACAGCCCTTCATCAACATCAACTAAATCACAAACCACCGGAGTTGCAGCTCATACACCAACGAATACTGAAACAACAGAACCTACGCACAACGTGAACGATCATTGTGATGCGCTTATTACTTCCCAATCAACTGCCAGCACCACCGATAATAAAGTAAATAACAAAGAACACAGATAAGCGATCACAAACAACTCAAACCAGGTAATCGTGACAGCCCATACAACATTAACAGCGAGGATAGCATGAACGAAAACGATAAACCGAGAGAAAGCGGACTAAGTGATCCACAAGCAACAAGAGGCAATGAAGTAAATAGATCTTCAAAAAGAAATAAGATATTTACGCAAAGTAACAAGTCGCGTACACACGATCCGATGGATATACAATAAAATTCTATTTATTTATTTTTATTTACACATTTATAATATTAAAAGTTCCACGGCCAAATAAATGAAATAGCTAATGGACGATTAACATGCCTTCACGCCTGGACGCTGAACAGCGCCTAACCGTCGAGTCTAGCATCCTACATAACAGGGAGTATGGAATGTCGCGCTCAAACCAGTGCTGCGAAATTTCAAAATCAGTTACTTATTTCTGCTTGTATTTACCGAATTCAGATTCAGCGCCTCCCTCATTGGTTAACTTCCCATCTGACTGAAACTTCATGCAGAATGGAATGCTTAAGTGCAGAGGAAATATAAATTCCTTCACCAACTAAAGCATTCATTTGTTTTTATGTGGATAGTTTGAAGGCAGAAGCTGGCATCTTCTACATTTTCGAGCATAAGTGAACTGCATAATCTATATCTGGTGCACTTTTGCTCAATAATCCCTCTGATAGGGAGAATGGAAACAAAATTCATTTTGCTTCTGAAACCGAACATGTCCAAAACTGAATGCGCTGTATCGGGAGAACGAATGACGAGGGAAACGAACCAAACATTTCATTCATCACGACGGGCATGAATTGAATTTTGTTTTCTTTCGAGTTCACGCAGGGATATCCATTTTTTCATGCTCTGGCTCAAACTCATATTATTTACACCAAGCTATCCGCCAGCTTTCATATAACAATCGATTAAACGGAGAAATTTTTGGTAGGGGAATGTGTTCGGTTGTCGGCACACTTTTGTTTTTGGCTCACAACATTACTTCAATTGAACAATATATGGGAATAAGCATACCAATGGAAAGCTAGAGGCCTTAGCTAATAACTTATGAAAGAATTTAATTTATTCTGTCAGCTTGAAAAAATTTATTACAAATTTAGTAAAATGCTAATATTTTACCATTTTGAAAAATGTGGTCGGTTGTCGGCACCCTAAGAAAATTGACTAAAAATGGAAAAATATGAGTGATCATCATCAAGATTCAAAGGGAAAAGGAAATTGATTCATGTCAACAACCATCAAAGGCATTATGAACATAATTCTTCATCAGAACCACAATATGTGTATGTGAAAAACTAGGGCGAATATTATGCATTTCTAAGGCACTGGCGGATCGCATTCACTGAAATTGAGTTAGATTCGGGCAGTCCATTTTTTGCCAAAGCTTCAGACAGATCAGATAGAGGTCAGCCAAGGGGTAGGGGCGCTACAAGGTTAAATCCTCCCCCCCCCCCCCAAACCAAATTGTCTGGTCGTGACAATCTGGTATATACAGTGCTACCTAGCGGTGAAAACACGACCAGGTGAGCTTTCTTGATGTAAATGTAAAACGCTAAACCGGAAGTCACCTTCCTGGTTCTCAAAATACCCATATTGTTAGGTTATTGAGAGCATTTGCCACAAAAATGGGGTACCGACCATGTTTGGGTGCCGACAACCGAATTTAATAACCTTTTTGAAAACTGATCAAAAAAAATTGTTGCGAACATTTCGGTGCCATTCAATGTTAAATCACAAAATATAATAAATTCACATCGTAAATATTTAATGCGCATACTTTTTTGATCGATTTTCTTCTTTCTATAACACTAAACAAATCATAAAAAAAGAACTTTCAAGTAGAGTTTCACTTGTTCAAAAAATATTTTGGGTGTAAAACAGAATCTTCGAGTATATTTGCTTCAGCAATCGCCACAAAAAGATCGTGCTAATATAACACACAAATTATATTTATTAGAATGTCCATGTCTGGTTTCTGTCAAAAGCTACATAGGGGTGCCAACAACCGACCAGTGCCGGCAACCGAACACTTTCCCCTAACAATGGTAGGTTTTGCAGCTCTCAAATCGAGAGATAATGGCTGTATTTGGAGATTGCCAGGCATAGCGCAGGGAAGTTACTTGGGATCGCTGATGTTTCTGATTTACGTCAACGTTTTTAGTACTGAAAACTCCTCGCCGGTCCTGCACAGACCATCTCAGCATGAAACGTTTGTTGATGGTGGTGTAGCAAGAAATGCCTTTGTGTAAATCCGAAAAAGTTCTTGGTGATCTAATTCCGATGAAAGACTTTCTGGCAGAACTCTTCCTCCCAGACTCCCAGAACTTGTTTTACTGTCGAAGCTCTGCCGGCCAGACCCTAAAACTTTTTAACTGCCGAAAACATGCGGAAAAGGCAATGTCGGTTGAGAGGTAACGGGGGAAGCAGTACCCCTTCAACTGTCCTGGTTTTTTACTCGTTTGATATGGTCACCCTACTATTATTATTGTCTGTGTTTGTGCTTTTAAAAGATGGTGGTTTTTGCGCCCGTCTGGGAATGAAATGTAAGGTGTCTAACTCAAATGGGCTTTTCCCATCCTGACTGTCTATGTAGACTCTAAAGTCCGATGGACATAATAATGAAATAAATAAATAATGACCTTCCAGAAGATCTGGAACATCCGTGGAACTGCCCAATTCATGTACCTTGTCCTAGAGCTCTGAGATAAATTCGTACTTGTGACTGGGATTGGAACCCTTTTGGCTCTTCTTTTTTCAGCTTTTTTTATTGAAAAGAAAACGTATTTGTGACCGTCTACCTGGAAGTGCTATAAGTTTTCTTGAGTTGATAGTCGAATCTTTGTTTACTATAATAGAAAAATCCTTTCGATAAATTACCCTTCATCACACGCGGGTGCCACGTGACCTGTGCTGTTCATGTCCCAAGCAAAAACATGAATTAATTTCACTAACACTGAAAAAATACTTTGTGAACTGGCCAATTCTACGCCGGCTCATCCGAAAGGTTCATGGGTCCCTGTCCCAGTCACAGGTACGCATTTATGCGCATAATATAACCTTATATGTTTTCGGAAATATCTTAGAGCTCAAGGTTCGTGAATTAACCAGCTGCACGGATGTTCCAGATTTTCCGGAAAGTCATTATGTGGTCAAGAGCGCCCACTTTCCAGTCATAACTACGAATTTATGCCAATGCAACAAATATTTTCGAAGATTTCTAGGATTAGATTCATGAATTGACCAGTTATACGGATGTTCCTGATCTTCCGGATGAATCACGCATTCACGCAGAATCCAGGGTTAGTATGAGAGTATCAAAATCATTTTAGATAGGATTTTATAAAAAATTTCAAGCATATTACAAATTCTTGGCATCAGTTTCATTGATTGACCATATTGTCGCTTGATCAATATTATGAGAAATACTATTATACCGCCGGAATTAGCACCGGAATCGTAATCCGGAACATCGAAGATCAGTCGTATCATGTACAAATTTAATATATGCATTCTCATTTTTGCTTTGCTTGTGTTTATTATAAGTATTCTATCAATGAACCTGTGATTTATGATGAAAATTCAGTATACATCTATGGATGCCAAACACGACCCCATTCAGCACCGATTCCCACTAACCAACCAGGTCAAAAACGGTCATATTTACCAGAAACTGAAAATTTACACTCCAACAAACAATTTAAGTATCAATTCATATAGATTTGGTTGAAAATGTGTCTTAAAACTGAGTTTGAAATCGGGGTCAATGCGACCCGTTAACACCTTATTCGTTACAAAAAGTTAACACCTAAGGGCATGTTCAGGAGCGTTTTATTTTATATAGGAGTTTCAAAGTAGAACTGGAACTGAAACATTCACATCCCAGCAGAGCGTTTTGTTTAATAATTTCGAACAGTTTTGTTTCAAAATTTAAAACTGTTATACGACGCCGTTCTATTTGTTGCTGATTTTAAAACACGTTTAGAACTGTGTTTTAAATACATGCAAAGTTTTCAGCACAGACAATTAGAACCGATAGACTGGGGAAAAATAAAATGCCTTTAATTATTTTGTGGCTAAACCATAAGGTTTTGAGTTTTGGTGACTTAGGACAAGTTTTTGTAGTTATTAAGACAGATTTTCAGAAGTAGACGACCATGTTCTAAAATCAAATGTACTTTCAAGATAACATTATTTCATTTGCATATTTTTGCAACTTTTTTAGAAAACTTGTTAAGAAATGACATTTTTAATCAAAGAAACAGCTCTAACTCTTTCTATAAACATCGGATCGTCTTAAAATATTCAACAATGTTGTGGGTTTTTACAATATCTAAAACATTGTGAACAACATTGTTGTAGAGGAATGAATACGACAAGTTATTTTAAATAAACTGATTTTTATGGGGTTCATTTGAAAACTTCTCATAACAACGAAACGGCTGTATATAGAGAGTTAGTATCTTCAGTTAAATTACTTAAAATAATATTCTCCACAACTTTGCTGAAGCCTCAAACCGCCTATCTCCTTTCAGTAAAAAGTTATATTTCAGAAGTGCCTTTACACTTCATTTTGGAACATGACCGTCTACTTCAAAAATCCGCATTGATAACTCCAAAAACTTGTCTGAAATCACCAAAACTCAAAACCCTATAGTTTAGCCAAAAAATAATTAAAGGCGTGAATTTGCTCATTTTGACCACTGTGCGGCGTCGTATAACACCTTTAAATTTTAAAACAAAACTGTTCGAAATTATAAAACAAAAGCTCTGCTGGGGATGCGAATGTTGCAGTTCCAGTTCTACTTTGAAACTTCTATACAAAATAAAACGCTCCTGTACCGAAGGACTACCCTTCCTATGATCATTCTCAGGGATAGACCGTTCCAACATCAAATTATGGTTTTCTCAATTTTGGTCTTGTCAAACTGCAAATGACGTGAAAACCCAAGATGATACGAGATATACGGCATACGTAAAGCGAAAATGGTTTTACGATTGGCAAGATCGACATTGCATAAATATTATTTCACTTCCCAAAAAAGATTATTAATTATTTCAAACATAAAGCACAGAGAACAGACATCCATGATCGAACAAAAATATTTAAAAAACGTGTGTAAACATTTGAATTAATATACGATAAACACTAGCGCCGCCACACCAGCCTATCCCAACTATTCGTCAAATCCATTCCGGAACCGGTTCGAAATCCTGAATGGATTCAGTATGGAAACTTGCTCAATGAAAAAACCGATTCCGACTCTATCGGTTGATGCATTTGAGCTAGAATTCATGCTGGAAGTCCGAACCGGTGCCGGACTAGTTTGACTGGGTAGAGGAATAACCGCTGTCAATTCTGTCGAACTCAGCCACAAAAAACATGACGACAGTAGCGCTCCTGGTTTGGATATCCCAACTACCTTCGAAACCGTTAGAGATTTTACACAAGTTGAATGCTGAAGATGGACGTCTGTTCTCTGTGCATAAAGTTTTGAATATAGAAACTAGTGCTTTCAGCCTTTTTGGGGTTCTCATGGCGTTTGCCACCAATAAAATTATTATACACACATGCATACACCTTTTTGCAGATTATCTTGAATCTTTTTTACGTGTGTCAAATTTGCGACTTTTGTATTCTTATGCAGGTACGCTCTTCTTCCCTTTGAGGCAGACCCTCGTCCTGAACATGCCCTAAAGAAGGTTAAATTCATATTCTGGACCACTATGCATTTGTTGAATATTTGCATTCGCACTAGCGCCGCCTGGTGGGACAATTCTGAGTTATTATTTCGCACATACAGATGCTCTTGACTGCCTGTACAAATTTTCTTGAGACCAGCACCTTTCAAAATATCAAAATCTCAATATAGTTCATGCTAAACCCAATGGCTCTAAATTGTAGGTCTAAATAAGCAAATCAGCTTTGCCAAAGAAAGTATGGCGCTAAATGTTGACACCGTCGAAATAATCGGCCGCATCCCCAATCAGCCGAAACCCCATGAGCTCTACAGGATCTCTCTCTATCCTTTTTCATGACCCCCCTCCCTCCCAGTTAATCGCGTAGTACGAGACCAGACTGTAACATTTTATCCTGTTTGTAATGTTAGCTGTGTATTTAAACCATTCGATCTCAATGAATCACCTCTACCTTCTTGTACCTTCTGTATGTTGTACTCGAAATACGGCACCCAAGTCGGTCTGAATGAACGAACCCACCATACTCCATACTCTGCATATACGCTTCGCTACATACTTACGTACGTGCCCGTGTCAAACTATATGTATTTACAGTTCCAATTTCCGCTCCACATCAAAGATACATGTGATGCTATGCGTTAGCCACACGTTTTTGCACTCATCTTCACACAATGTGGTACCGGTCGCCTGCATGCCTATGCATTCTATGCATGAGATCAACGGATCGATTTTATATATGAAATATGACAAACACACATGATTTCACACGTAAAATATCGCCGGCCGAAAAACAATTACGATGCACCATTATCCTAGATAAACTTATTCGATATCGAATTTTTTTTCACTCATGCTACCGCTGCGTCCTGCTTCCAATACGTACTTGAATGTCCTCTAGCTGACAGCAGGCCGGCTCGAGATCCCGTATTTCGTCCAGTAGGAATTCTATTTCGTCTGTACCGTATAAATCAGAAACTGACGGTATGTAGCGTTGGGGTGGTTGCATCTCCCGTCAGGGGGCACACCCCCATCACCGTGTATGGAACTGGTCCGGTTTCCAAAACTATTTTGGAGGGGAGGAGGATAACAGAATGCAATAGTTAGATTAAACCGGATCGGGCTCGAACTCTGGCATTTCGATAGGAAGAGGCATAGTTCATACATAAAGGACATTTCTTTCTTGCCTTAGGACAACAAAAGGAAGGGTTGGGTCGGAGGCTACATTTCGTCGAATATTGCTACGCTGTTAATGATCCGAAGTGCAGAGAGCTTTCAAACTTCAATAACAAACGTACCCGTCCGGCCAATGTCAATAAAAATGGATACACCGGATGATGAGATAGTATAGCGTAAGCATGTGGCAGTGAAAGGGAATTCGGGAGCGAGCGCAAAAGAGAGCGGATGTTAGGAGGAAAACATCGGAATGGCACACACGCTGAAATGAGGTTATGGGAAGACAGTTCAGTTCAAGGGGTGGTTTTACATAACAAAAAAAAGCTCCACACTGGCGCGAGTGTACGCTTGTGTGAGTCTGTAGCACTGCGAAAACGACACTTTTCCACCGAGCAAACTCGCTTTTCAGATTTTCACCTGTTTTCGATCCAAGTGATCAGTTGTAGATCGAATGAATGAAACTTTCACTAATCACATGTCGCTAGCGAGTAATAATGCACGGTAAAGCACACGCTACGATTATTAAGAGTGAAATAATCGATATCGTAAGGAAGAAACACAGTCGGATCCGTGTGTAATATCCTTACTCGGGGTGGATAGAGCGACAAGGAGCTACACCGACCGAGAGCCTCCAAAGCAGAATGCGAGAAAAGGATAAACTATACAAAACGTGATAATGTGAGTGACCTATAACTTTTCCACCACTTGAGGTTTTCATCAATTTTCCATCGAGAGGACTGCTTTTGGGGAAATTGTTCTCCACTGCTGAATTATTTAATCCCAGTTTCTAATGAACACACGCGGCACGGCGAATCACGCACGCTTCCAATAGGCGATATGCAAAACACGCGTTCATCCGTCGGTTACTTCTGCAGGAATTTACTGCACTCGCACGCACGCACGCACAAAATTTCTCAGCAGAACATGATCGAAAACTAAAGATACTTTCGTTCGTGTCGCGTTCGCTTATCACATTGACAATGATGACTGCTGCTACTTTTCGCGTACCGCTCCTCTGTTACAAAATTGATGCAAGCTCACTTGGGAAGAACGAGAGAGAACATCGCCCGTTCCGGAATGTAACAGTCAGGATAAAAGCACCCCAATCAAGAAATGTTGTGAATGACACATGTGGTTGGTCTGCGCAGTTGATGGATAAATCACGTCAGCTGTCGAGGGGTTCTGACCCAGTGTTTCCACAAACCGCGTAGCGATGGGGAAGTTGGGGCTTTTTCTAGTAGATTCAAAACGTCCAGAGCTCCCCACAAGGGTGCCTATGAAATTAATTCAAGACTGTACCGTCAAAGTTCTTTGCGAAACATAAATTGTTTACCATGGGTATCCACGGTATTATAGAAACATATTTGTTGATAACTTTAAACATCCGATCAAATTTGTTCAATCGGCTTGTTTAGTATTACGGGATAAATTTTCAATTCCATCACATCAGTAGCTACCAGTAAACTTGACCGCTCGCAGATGCGTTATGCCCGAAAAAACCAACACTATTTTCGTTCACATTAACACATCACTGTATCATGGATTCGTTTTACATTTCTTACAAAAGAAATGTATAGGATTCGCTCAAACTTTGAAAACTTTTTCCGAGGCCCGGAAGGCCGAGTCTCATATACCAATCGACTCAGCTCGACAAATTGAGACAATGTCTGTATGTGTGTGTGTATGTGTGTATGTATGTATGTACAAAATGTCATGTAATTATCTCAGCAATGGCTGAACCGATCTTAATGAAATTAGTTTCAAATGAAAGGCCTAGCGTTGCCATTTGACACTATTATTTTTGATTTTCGATATGTTGTTTAGTTTCTGAGATATGGGCGATTTTGTCAAAACACGGAAAGTTTTTCGCAAATAACTTTCAAACAATACAATTTTGTCCCACAAACTGCACATAAATAGAAAGCTTGTAAAAATACCTTTCTAACAAGCTATAGATTGTCTAAATCCGTGCACGAGCAGCGGAGATATTGAACATTTTGTATTTTTAGTCCGCGCTTACCAATTTCCCCTAACTAAAAATGAGATTGTTTCATACAGAGTATTGCTTTACTGGTGTTTTAGGGGCAAAACTAAACCGATTTTGAATATCGGGGTATGAAAACACATTTACGTGATTCAAGAAATTCAATGTTGAGAACATTTTGTGAATTACCTTTATAATAAATTAACTATTTCTCAAAAATCAATATATAAGTTCACTTCAAAGACAAAATAATGTGTTGATAAAGAAACAGTGAGTTCTAGTATTTATTCCTTGGATTGGGCATTGCGTTCAATCATGAGGGAAATGTTGTATTGTATATCAATACACAGATCAAGAAGTAATTCACCTAGTAGTGAGATAAAAGATTTCTTATATAATTATACTCGTGGCGTTACCGAAAGCAACTGTATGTTTGAAGCCCAAAAATCTAGCGAAAATTTAACTCTTTTGCAAGATTTAGGTTATACTGGTTAATGCGCAAAAATTACTACTTACATTATTTATGATAAGAATGTAAGAAATCAATATATCATAATAATATACCTATAAAAATAATGTCACTGCATTAACCATCATTTGCCATTCCTCACACGCCCCCCCCCCCACCATCTCTCTCTCCCTCTCTCTCTCTCTCTCTCTCTCTCTCTCTCTCTCTCTCTCTCTCTCTCTCTCTCTCTCTCTCTCTCTCTCTCTTGCTCTCTCTGTCTCTCTTCTATCGCATCTATCTAACTATTTCTGTATCCATTTCTAAGTTGTGTGATAAGATCTTCTGCCAATACGAAATATTTATTAATTGTAATTGCGAAGGTTTGAGAAAACAAAACTATTTCTTGTCTGCTGCTACATCAACTCAACTTTAATTCAATTCTATTCAAAGCCTGTATCTACACTATAATTAAGGAAATTCATGGCTATATCAGAAAAATATTTGGCTTAACTGGGTAATATGAAAGTTTGACGATGAAAATTTTCAAAAGAGACATTCCACGTGCAATATTTAAACTATTCGTATCTCTATTGAATTTTGAATGAAATATATGCTCAAAGACTGAAAGCTGAAGCCAGAAGGATTGGACTTGCCATCGACGTTTCGAAGACAAAATACTTGAGAGGAAGAGGTTCTAAAGACGACAATGTGAACCTCCCACCCGAGTTCGGATTGACGGTGAGGAAATCGAGATGGTCGACGAATTCATGTATTTGGGTTCACTGGTAACCGACAACAATGATAACAGCAGAGAAATTCAGAGAGGGATCTTGGCGAGAAATCGTGCCTACTTTGGACTCCGGAGGACGCTCCGGTCGAACAAAATTCGCCGGCGCACGAAGTTGATTATCTACAAGACGCTGATTAGATCGGTAGTCCTCTCGGCCACGAGACCTGGACTATGCTCGTGGAGGACCAACGCGCCCTTGGAGTTTTCGAACGAAAGGTTTTGCGTACCATCTATGGTGGCGTGCAGATGGAAGACGGAACGTTGCGCAGGCGAATGAACCATGAGTTGTATCAGCTGCACATTCGTTGTATTGGTACGGACTTTCATGAAAAATAACGGATCAAAGACCAAAAATATCCACAAATTAGATCCAGGAAAAGAAGACTCCCAAAGTACCCACTCTCGATGGGGGATGCAACTACAATGTGTCTTCTAACTTATCGTCGTCCATATCTGGATATACTGAGTAGTTTGAACCATTTCTTTGGTCTGTATACGACTTATTTATCAATATTTCCTGCACGAGAATTCCGAACGAAACAATATGAAAGCTATAAGGATGAATGGAAAGAGACTGCATTGCAATCAACTGAATGCACGGCTTTTATGCTATCGACATAGCCTAGACATTTCACACTATTTACTTCAATGCAAATAAAAACTTTGAAATATCTACCTGTCTCATTCACGAATCGCATTCTCCCTGTCGTTCTCTGTTCAAGGTCCTTGAAAGCACATGTGACCTTGTCTCACTTTACTGTATTCAATTGTGCGTTAAAATACTGGACCTGGAAATTCTATTCTGTACATAAATCTTTTTTCGAGAATATGTGACCAAAAAGTAAACTTCGAATTCCAAAGCAAATTGAACATTCCAGGTTCCTGATAACTAATTAAGGTACAACAATAAAGTAGAAACACCAGATAATCTTAAAACGACGCCATCAAGTAAAGAAGTATGAAAACAAAAAGAATAAAACTAAAAAAAGATGGAAGCCCTAGAAAGTCCATTGCATATTTATTACCCTTTTCTCAGACGATGGGATTTTCAAAAACATTTCAAAACTTTCTGATGCAATGGTTCTCAAATTCGTACAATCCGGTTTATTCATTTTTTTATTCAAAAATGTTTTTAGCTTCAAATATATGACCATTTCTTTTTAAATAATTATTTAATTCCGCATCTTTTTATTCGTTTTGTTCATCTACGTTAATTTTACTTATTTTATTCGTTTCATTCTTTGGTTTCACTCTGATCAGTTTACTCTTTTTGTGCATTTTACTCATATCATTCATTTAACTTATTTTATTCATTGTTTTCATTGTATGCATTTTATTCATTTTTTTCCAGTTTATTCATTTTGTTCAGTTTCTTCATTTAAATAATATGACTACTTTTTCAGTTTTAATCATTCCATCCAAATAATTTATTTGATTCAATTCATTTCTTTATATTAATTTTACCATTGTTCAATTTTTCATTTTAAGCAATGCATTAAATTCTGCTCATTTTCTTCTTTTTATTCATTTTATCACTTCAGCTCATTTTGTTTATTTGATTCGTTTGTTTTATTTATGCATTTCATTTATTTTTTACTTTATTCATTTTGTTCATCCATTCTTTTTATTCATTTGATCCATTTCATTAATTTGATTCAGTGTATTCACTGGATGAATTGAATCAATTTGATTCATTTAATTCACTTGATTTATTTGATTTATTTGATTCATTTGATTCATTTGATTCATTTGATTCATTTGGTTCATTTGATTCATTTGATTCATTTGATTCATTTGATTCATTTGATTCATTTGGTTCATTTGATTCATTTGATTCATTTGATTCATTTGATTCATTTGATTCATTTGATTCATTTGATTCATTTGATTCATTTGATTCATTTGATTCATTTGATTCATTTGATTCATTTGATTCATTTGATTCATTTGATTCATTTGATTCATTTGATTCATTTGATTCATTTGATTCATTTGATTCATTTGATTCATTTGATTCATTTGATTCATTTGATTCATTTGATTCATTTGATTCATTTGATTCATTTTATTCATTTTATTCATTTGATTCATTTGATTCATTTGATTCATTTGATTCATTTGATTCATTTGATTCATTTGATTCATTTGATTCATTTGTTTCATTTGATTCATTTGAATCATTTGAATCATTTGAATCATTTGAATCATTTGATTCATTTAAATCATTCGAATCATTTGATTCATTTGATTCATTTGTTTCATTTGATTCATTTGATTCATTTGATTCATTTGATTCATTTGATTCATTTGATTCATTTGATTCATTTGATTCATTTAATTCATTTGATTCATTTGATTCAATTGATTCATTTGATACATTTTATTCATATCTTCAATTTTATGCATTTAATGTTCAGTCATTCGTTTTATTTCATTCAATTTGTTAGTATGAGTCAATTTATTCTATTAATCTTATAACTATTTCTAAATATAATCTTAATTTTTATTTAATAACCTAATCTAATTTGATTCGTGTATATTATAATTTTGATTTACATTAATTTTTCTACTCATTTTATGAATTTATTCATAAAATTCATTTTTTGCTTTACTTTTTTTTATTTCGGTCGTTTTGTTGATTTCTATAATTTATTCAGTTTATTCGAGATTGTATTCGTGCAAGACTAGAAACTGTTTTCATCCCACCTGCTTGGGTGCTTACTTCTCGTGAGTTCTGCAAACTAATCCAATAGAGTGTGTGAATGTGTAAGAAATGTCTCATCTCACTGCTAGGTGGATTAAATCGGTTTTTATAGGTTTCTTTCTTTCTCATTTATCAAAGCTGATTAAATAGCCGGTTAAGTTCAAAATAATATTGTGGAAATGTCTATTAAATTCTATCTTCTAAGATGAGCAACAAGTCGACGCAAATACATTTGAAACAAACAAAAATATTTAATATTTAAATAGCTAAACCAACGTGAGTTCAATATTGTCCTCATGTTAACACATTTTCAAATGCGGAGTGTGGAGAAGGGTAGGGGGATAATTAGTGGGAGGGGAGGATGCGTTGGAAGCAACCTAACATATTTTGTTAAAGGAAATGCGGGTGTGCGGTTGGTCTGAGAGGGGAGGGGGTGAGAAAGTTGGTGAGGGGCACTGGCGGCTCCAGGGAGGCCCTTCTATTCAGCCAGAAGATGTTTTGGTAAAAAGTTGTTTGCATGTTCCTTCTTCATTATGCCAATATTTTAGAAGTGATGAACACTATCATTAACGTGCGCAAGGGGGGGGGGGGGGGCTAGGGGAGGGGGGGGAGCTATAGCCCCCCTTATGTTCATGATTTTTTTTAATTTTAATAAGTATGATCATAAGGTTGAAGACATACGATAAACATGTATATCTCATTTTATTTAAGCAAGCCATGCAATCTTAGAACGCTTAATTAAAATCAACAGTTGACGCAAGTTAATTGAAATCAGGAATCTCTCTCGATATCAAGATAAGGTTGCTGAGAAGAAGCGGTAACTGCAGCAAATATTCGGTTACAGACTTAAAAATACAAGAGTGCTGATGATCAATTTCATTTTTTGCTTTGAATAAAAATTATAAACATTTTATTGCAAACGATTGATGCAGTCGGTAAAGGCATATGGTCAAGGCTTCGAAAATGGCAACCACAGGCGAAATAATTTTTTTTATCAAATTTTGCGTCGAACTGTTTGTTTTCCGTATGTATATAACCTCTAATATTAAAAAATATGAATGGTGATCCCAGAAAAAAATTTCATGTCTATCATTTATGAAAGTTTGTTTATGCTACTTGCATGACCTGAAAATGACTATAAGCCCGTAAGGAGATAAAAAGGTAAACAAAATCCATATTTTCAACTTTTTGCTTGCAACCACATTTTTCTATCATAGTCTAATTTAAATTTGATGATATTGCTTAATAAATTTTTATGAATATGGATTATTGCTTATTTTCAGTTGTAAAGTAATGGAAACCAAATAACTTGTAACGTGACAGATCAAAAATTCAAAAAAGTTTTGTGGACCACACCAGCAGCATGCATACAATGTCTAACCTGCATTTTTTCTTACTACTTTGAGTCTACTTTTTGAAACTATATTGTGAAAACTTTAAAGTATTACTAATTTTTAAGAAAACACAGTTTATCTTATGTAACGTGACAGATTTTTTCTGCTGTAAAGCAATTCTATCAAGTTTGATTCAATTGCGTCAATATTGGTGACCATCTTTGATTTTGATGAAACCTTTTACGTTTCATGTGTATGGGAGACTAAGTATTTTTCAATAGTAAACAAACAATTTTTATTCAAGAGTAATATTTAAAAAGGGCGTATGAGATCTTGAATGCACTACTTTCAATATATAGTTCGAAAATCGCCTTTTGTGCAGCAAAACTATATGATAGCGAGTTCTAGGAAATTAATTGCTCCGTGTGAATATTTTTTGGTGAAATTTTTCAAAAAAATGTTTAAAATTCAAATAGGGTGAAGTGCCTATTTTCACCATACTAAGGAGGGCGCCTCACTGATTCATTGATTACTCGGCCTACAAACAATGGAATGCATACAAATTGGCATCAATAGCTTTGCTTCGTTGTTAAGTACCAAGATAATAACATTCATGCGCTGAAAACAGCTAAATTCTCATGTTTGAGCGCAACGAAAACACGAATCGAGTGCCCCTATTGTTGCGCTACCATTTGACTCAATGCGTTAAACAAAGATGGCAAACACTGCTCTAACCAACGGCTTCAAATGGGTAGCGTGATAATAGAAACATAGCGATAATGGGCTCATCACCCTACATTGTTAAAAAACACAAAAAAAATTAAAATACAATTACAGAAAAACAATGTTTTTTTTTGTTAACGAAAGCCTATAAACTGATGAAACTATAATTGCACTATTAGGAAGTTATTAGTAAGAAACCATTTTTAACTTCAAGTATTCTCTAAATTTCTTAGCATTTCCAGTCATAAATATAATTTTCTTATGCAATATTAATACTAAATATAATTTCGAAGCAAAATGCTCTTAAGAAAAATTTCCGAAATATCTTGATTTTTTTTTTCAACAAAATATCTAGTAGTGAAAATACGCCCTTTTAATAAATTCCTCACAAGTGCCAAACGCAAAAACATAACACGTTTAAAATTTAATTGCAAATAAAAAAACTTTAAAATATAATTACATCGTAGAGAAAATAAAAATAAATATTTTTGACATATTTCAATAATTCTTTTAATTTTGAATTTTTATTTAATTTTTTTTCTTTAAATAATTTAGTTATAGAATGTATTTCAAAATGGGTTTTCAATTCAAAATGCTCACGAAAAATTATCCTTCAAAATGCAAATGTTTTCAAGTTATTTTGGATTTTCTTTCAATGCCCAATAAACTGTGTTGGAATACTCAAACTTAAACTCAACGCAAATAAATAATGATATGCAGAGTACAAACTTAGAAATATTCGCAGCATTCGGTAATTTTTTACAGAACTTTCAACAGCTGAACGTTCGTTCGGTAATTAAAATGTTACCGGACGTATTCGGTACATTCAATGTTATGAATTCAAATCAATTATTAAAACATGTTTTAATCCACCTAGCGGTGCAATTGTGCCTTTCTCAATCATGAACACGAGAATTTTTTAGTTGCTTATATTTATTAAAAGCTTTCAAATGTATACATTACGATTTTATTATACATTACTTGTTAACTATATAGAAGAAAAGAAATCATTATTTGAGTTCTAAAATTTTGTAAAAGAAAAAACAGCCACGGTAATATTAAATTGAAAAAAAGGTGCGAATTCGGCAAAGTCCCAAAAAGTAGACTTTTATAAAAAAAATTTCGAGATAACATAAAATCTCGACGTTTTATGCATTTTAAAGATGTTTGGCATCAAAAATACGAATTCGATTTCTGAAATTTCATTTCATTTGAAAAAAAAATTGAGATCCGGCTTACATGGGAATTTCATGTGACCGGACGGTTTAGTCTATATATCCGGATCCATATAAGCGATCCGTACAAAAATTTTGTAGACCTCTGTGGGGATATTATAGCTATCATTTGGGACTAAGTTCGTGAAAATCGGCCCAACCATTTCCGGGAAATTGATGTGAGTTCGTTAATTTTGAAAGATGGCGGTTTTTTCCGGGCACTTCCGGAATCGTCTATGGTGGTCAATGTAGTCATCGAAAGTTTGGTTGGCCGTCGGTGACCTAGAACTGCAAATTTAAGTTGTTTGAGAGACATTTTGACTAAATTTTTACCTTTTTTGCTTTCATCGGAGTATCGGTTTGAATTGCAATTTGCTATGTGATCGCAAGCCACAACCCGTAACTTCAGAACCGGAAGTCGGATCGGGATGAAATTTAATAGCCATTTACGGGGGCTTTCATTTGAGACTAAGTTTGGTTGAATCGGTCTAGCCATCTCCGAGAAACCGATGTGACTGTTATTCTGAATTTAGATACTTCCGTCGGGGCTTCCGGAACCGATGATGGTGGCCAATGTGGCCAAAGAGACTTTGAATAGATGTTAGTGACCTAATACTACACATCGAAGCAGTTGTGGTCATATTTTGGAAAATTTTTCACCTTTATACATTCATTGCAGAATTTATAAAAATCGACATTTTCTGCGTGATCGTGCTCACCACCCTGTAATTCCGGAACCGGAAGTCGGATCAATAAGAAATTTAATAGCAGTCTATGGGAAAGTTGCACCTTTCATTTGAGACTAACTTTGTCAAAATCGGTTCAGCCATCTCTGAGAAAAATGAGTGTAATTTTTGGTCTCATACATACAGACGCACATACACACATACATACACATGCACAGACATTTGCCGAACTCGACGAACTGGATCGAATGGTATGTGTCACTCGGCCCTCCGTTAAAAAGTCGGTTTTCAGAGCAATTGCAATACCTTTCTATTGAGAAAGGCAAAAATGGTTCGTATTTTTTATAAACAAAAAACAATGTCTAACTTTTGTACTTTTAATGACACTTTCATATTAAGGTTCAACTGAGAGAGCTTGGAAAAGCGGCCATCTTGGAAAACGAAAAAAGCAGTTTTTTCTCACACCGTTGGGAAAATCTTCATGAAAATCAATCATTGGTACTCTACTACATTAATTTATTTTCATGAAGATTTTTCCAACGGTGTGAGAAAAAAACTGTTTTATGCGTCTTCCAACATGGCCGCTTTTCCAAGCTTTCTCAGTTGAACCTTAATAAAAATGGAAATCAGCTATTCGGCCGTAGGCACATATCATGTGAAAGGACCTGAAAGATTTTTAGCAGTGATCAATAAAGAACTATGCGTCGCGATGCATTGGAATGGCAGCGGTAGCGGATGTATACTGTAATGGATTTTAACGGTCGCTATAACTGGCGTTCTCCAGCGTTTGAACTAAAGAAATGCTTAGGGACCGTTCATAAACCACGTAGAACGAAATTTGAGAATTTTTAACCTCCCCTCCCCCCTAGTAGACCTTAGTAGACTTTTAACAACCCCCCTCCCCCCCCCCCCGCCAAAAGTCTACGCAGACTTTTAATTTTTTTTATTCGCAGGAAATGTGAATTTAGCAAGAAGCACATTATAATGTTCAATTAAAAATAAGCGTTCGGATTTATTTCAAGCTTTTTAAATATTAAAGAAAGATTTTTCACATTGGTTTTTTGTCTATGATTGATCAAATTAATTAATACCGATTCAAGGTGCTTTCCAACGTTTGTGTAGCGGAATACTTCTTTTCAAGGTTAGTCACTCAAATATATGTAGGGGAGAGAGGGTAACAGTGGATCAGCAGGAACTATAAAACATTCGCAATAAAATCATAATGCATGATCAGAATCGTCTCATTCCCTCATATTTCACGATTTCTAATTCTTTACACGTGTTGCTATATTTTGGAAGAGATCTGATAACTGTATCTCTTTTAATGGATATTTGTTTGTTTTGTGATAGCCAGAGTAAATTTGCAATGAAAAACATTATTCCACCTTTATGAGTTACCATTCATTGAATAAATGTTTAGTCTATTGCTATTTACAGCAAATTTTATGCTCAACATTTGCGCGAACAAAGTTTTTTGGTAACTTCTCATGGTTCTGTGTAATTTAACAATTGTCATGAATAGACCCATTGGGTAACTGTGGAACGATGGCGTATGGGGAACAGTGATTTTTTTGATTTTGTGGTCTGTCTCAAAATGTGAATGGGTTCCGATTTTCCACAGTAAATACTACTCATATAGTGCAAAATTAGTAAATTTGGGCAAGTTTTGTAGAAATTGTCCCTTATTTCAGGATTGCAGCTAATATGCATATATGGTGGTTCGATGTTACGCGATGATATAGTGGATTCTTTCGTAAACAAACGATTTTCGCCTCAATATGACTTTAATTCAAAGCGTTAGGATCATTCTTCGTCAAAACAAAAAAATAAAATTTATAAGTAGAATATTTCACTATAGACGACATCGTGTTTCATAGTTCCTACCCATGGAGCACACTGATACATTTTACCACCGACTGTTTATTATCAAAAAAATGTTATTTCCCGTGAATTTTACCAGCTGGAAAAAATATATGTATTAGTTAACAACAGAGTGGCACTATGTATCACTTTTGGTTACACAAATAACAAGTATTATCATCAAAATCAAATTGTTGGAAAAAATGTGTTTCATTGTTACCCTCTCTCCCCTATAAAGATACATTGCTATAACTAGCTTAAATTCTGGCCGAAGTGCGACCTACACCAACAATGCAGAATTGCTAAAAACTTTTTGAGCCTTACTGGTGCATTCAAAATTGTTAAATTATAAGAAACAATTACAAATTAATACTGTCGATGTGTACTATCATCTAGACTAAAATAATAAACCAAATATGCACACAAACTTAACTTTTCGTGAACAAATTTCAATATTTCTAAGATAATAAGATAATCAAAATTGCCTTATTTGATTAAGGGAACGAAGCTATTTAAATCTTCCCAAAAATATTTATATTTCTTATGTAATTAATAGCCGTATCACCTTAGAGTATTATCGCAAATTATCAAAGTTTAACTCCGAATATGTTCGAAGATAAATATAGTAGAGCCGGTTTGCACGGAGTTGCATAGGGTCGAGACGTAAAATTTAACGGGTGTTTAAAGATTTTTAAATCAGTGTAAATGATTGCAAGAGAAACTGATTAACTCGAGTAAACACTTTGTTGTAGAAGTTTAACTACACTACTGCTTTAACCACCGAAATTATTAAATAAAAATAAAAAAATTAATCTACTTATTGTTAAAAATCTGGTGTTTTGTTGTTACAATGCTTAACTTTGAACATTTTTTAACTTTTTATGGTTCATGCATTTAATGGTCCATGCATGTCTGCTAACTAGTGGTGCTTCAGATGATTTCACAGTCAAAATCTTCCGACGAGAGGAATTTTTGACGATCGTCTTTGGAACTGTCATTTTGTATTATTCCCAGATCAAAATTATATCAAAATATACGCAAGAAACAAAAACGTGTGAGGTTGTCCAAAAAAAATCGTGGGTTCTGGATTGAGTGGTCGCTTAACGAATAATTACCTCAATAGTGTACTAGTTCTGAAGTTTCTGCATAAATACTAAATAGACCGATATTTTGAATACAAATCCCATTCATAATCATCGGTTTGTCCGGAATTTCCATTCAAAGTAGATTTTGACAGTTGGCTTTTAGGCCGTAATCATATGTTTGTCGAGATTTGAAAGAAATCAAATTATTCTAAAAGTTGTTAGAATGGACTAGAAACGGCATAAAATGAAATTTCGATGTTTTTTAAAAACTGCAATTATTTGGAAGAGTGAAACATTGAGTTTTGGAAAATACTACGAAATGGGGCGCAAATTAAACTTGGGTGAAACTAACCACCAAAAAATCCATCCGCCAAAATATTTTAGAGGTACTAGTAGCGACATCTAGCGGTAAATAGCTAAACTAAAACAGCGCCACCTGTATTTTAGATATGTAAGCTTGTGAATTAAACCACAAAAATCTAACCACCAATTTTTTAAAAATTCAATTTTAATAAAACTAATAAAGCAATGGCAACTTTTTTTATTAAATCCAATGAGAAACTAGTTTAAATATCACAAAATTACAATTTTATTGTCAGCGGCCTACAAAATATATAAAACCATAGATATGTAAACAGAACAGTAGAAATGAAAATACATGTACTGAGATGTCTAGAATAGATCTCTGCAAATCTAAAAAACACAACGCAGTCGGGCCGTAAGAGCATAGCATAAGCCCCCGGGGATCTAAAAAATATGGTGTAGCTGGTTTGCATAAGGTACAATGCTTTCTCTTTGCATGTAGAAATCGTTCATAAGAAGTGACCAAGGAATTTGTCGGCGCAGTAGAAATGAAACAACAAGCGTTTAGATGTTTAGTATAGGTCCCTAGGGATCTGAAAAGTATAATTTAGTCGGGCCCAAAGAGCTCTTTGATACCCTTGGGTGGCATAAGGTAAAATGCTTTTCCCTTTGCATGTAGAAATCGTTCATAAGAAGTGACCAGGGAATTTGTCGGCGCAGTAGAAATGAAATACCAAGTGTTTAGATATTTAGTATAGGTCCCTAAGGATCTGAAAAGTATGGTGTAGTCGGGCCCAAAGAGCTATTTGATACCCTTGGGTGGCATAAGGTAAAATGCTTTTCCAATTGAATGTAGAAATCGCTCATAAAAAGTGACCAGGGAATCTGTCAGCGCAGCAGAAATGAACTACCAAGTGTTTCGATAGTTAGTATAGGTCCCTAGGGATCTGAAAAGTATAGTTTAGTCGGGCCCAAAGAGCTCTTTGATACCCTTGGGTGGCATAAGGTAAAATGCTTTTCCCTTTGCATGTAGAAATCGTTCATAAGAAGTGACCAGGGAATTTGTCGGCGCAGTAGAAATGAAATACCAAGTGTTTATGTATTTAGTATAGGTCCCTAGGGATCTGAAAAGTATGGTGTAGTCGGGCCCAAAGAGCTCTTTGATATCCTTGGGTGGCATAAGGTAAAATGCTTTTCCCTTTGCATGTAGAAACCCTTCATAAGAAGTGACCAGGGAATTTGTCGGCGCAGTAGAAATGAAATATCAAGTGTTTAGATATTTAGTATAGGTCCCCAGGGATCTGAAAAGTATAGTGTAGTCGGGCCCAAAGAGCTCTTTGATACCCTTGGGTGGCATAAGGTAAAATGCTTTTCCCTTTGCATGTAGAAATCGTTCATAAGAAGTGACCAGGGAATTTGCCGGCGCAGTAGAAATGAAATACCAAGTGTTTAGATATTTAGTATAGGTCCCTAGGGATCTGAAAAGTATAGTTTAGTCGGGCCCAAAGAGCTCTTTGATACCCTTGGGTGGCATAAGGTAAAATGCTTTTCCCTTTGCATGTAGAAATCGTTCATAAGAAGTGACCAGGGAATTTGTCGGCGCAGTAGAAATGAAATACCAAGTGTTTATGTATTTAGTATAGGTCCCTAGGGATCTGAAAAGTATGGTGTAGTCGGGCCCAAAGAGCTCTTTGATATCCTTGGGTGGCATAAGGTAAAATGCTTTTCCCTTTGCATGTAGAAACCCTTCATAAGAAGTGACCAGGGAATTTGTCGGCGCAGTAGAAATGAAATATCAAGTGTTTAGATATTTAGTATAGGTCCCCAGGGATCTGAAAAGTATAGTGTAGTCGGGCCCAAAGAGCTCTTTGATACCCTTGGGTGGCATAAGGTAAAATGCTTTTCCCTTTGCATGTAGAAATCGTTCATAAGAAGTGACCAGGGAATTTGCCGGCGCAGTAGAAATGAAATACCAAGTGTTTAGATATTTAGTATAGGTCCCTAGGGATCTGAAAAGTATGGTGTAGTCGGGCCAAAAGAGCTCTTTGATACCCTTGGGTGGCATAAGGTAAAATGCTTTTCCCTTTACATGTAGAAATCGTTCATAAGAAGTGACCAGGGAATTTGTCGGCGCAGTAGAAATGAACTAACAAGTGTTTCGATATTTAGTATAGGTCCCTAGGGATCTGAAAAGTATGGTGTAGTCGGGCCCAAAGAGCTCTTTGATATCCTTGGGTGGCATAAGGTAAAATGCTTTTCCCTTTGCATGTAGAAATCGTTCCTAAGAAGTGACCAGGGAATTTGTCGGCGCAGTAGAAATGAAATACCAAGTGTTTCGATATTTAGTATAGGTCCCTAGGGATCTGAAAAGTATAGTTTAGTCGGGCCCAAAGAGCTCTTTGATACCCTTGGGTGGCATAAGGTAAAATGCTTTTCCCTTTGCATGTAGAAATCGTTCATAAGAAGTGACCAGGGAATTTGTCGGCGCAGTAGAAATGAAATACCAAGTGTTTATGTATTTAGTATAGGTCCCTAAGGATCTGAAAAGTATGGTGTAGTCGGGCCCAAAGAGCTCTTTGATATCCTTGGGTGGCATAAGGTAAAATGCTTTTCCCTTTGCATGTAGAAACCCTTCATAAGAAGTGACCAGGGAATTTGTCGACGCAGTAGAAATGAAATATCAAGTGTTTAGATATTTAGTATAGGTCCCCAGGGATCTGAAAAGTATAGTGTAGTCGGGCCCAAAGAGCTCTTTGATACCCTTGGGTGGCATAAGGTAAAATGCTTTTCCCTTTGCATGTAGAAATCGTTCATAAGAAGTGACCAGGGAATTTGCCGGCGCAGTAGAAATGAAATACCAAGTGTTTAGATATTTAGTATAGGTCCCTAGGGATCTGAAAAGTATGGTGTAGTCGGGCCAAAAGAGCTCTTTGATACCCTTGGGTGGCATAAGGTAAAATGCTTTTCCCTTTACATGTACACGGAAATGCTAGAAATCGCATGGCAACTAAAATTTTAGTTGCGTTTCTGAAATCGATTAGTTAAAATTTGGTACAGCTAAACGATTGCTGATTTTTCTAAACTTTCATTTTTGATTTTGCTTCAAAAATATAGTAGCTAAAACTACCAAATATCCAGTTGAAAATGTTATGCTGGCAGTTTAGCTAAGACTCACACCAAGCGAAATAACTCTTTGAATTGGTTGCAACAACCACATATATTGTTGATTAAAAACGTTAGTGAGTTGAAATTAAAAAGCAATTTAATTGTTTTAGTAAATCATTTTTTGATTCGATTCCCCAAATTGTTGTACCAGTTAACTATTTTGTAAGATTGAGGAGTTTGTGTTTTGGAAAGGAGGACATAAATTATTACAATTATTTTCCTTTATTTTTAATGGTTATACATGATAAATAGATCAATTAATGTCAAATACTTAAATATAATAATTATATTGGGTCGGATAAACTTCAATCACAATACTGCAGTGGTCATCGGGTAGCAAAGTAACAACTAATCGAGTGCGTGGCGGAAATGTTTTAAAGGATGCATCACGAGATGGACTGAAGTAATTTGTATCGATTTTCTGAAATAGAAAAATTAATTACTTCATTTTAAATAGTATAATATCGATCCGGAGTTACCCGAAGATACTTTTCCTTGTCAAACGCAAATCTACCTATGTCGCAGTCTATAAAAATTATAAAAAATGCAAATAATTAAGTAATACAATACATATATCAATACTTAACTATCTTTCGCTCTTATCCGCTCAAAAGATTAATATAATACGAAATAAGCGAACTGAAGAAAGTTTTACAAACAGATCAATTATACTTGCACATATAAAACGTGAGTTTAGTGATAATCTCACAACGAATTTCATTGCATATTCTTTTCGTCGTTCTGATGTTCGACAACTATAATCTGGCTGTTGAGTATTTTTTTGATAATTGGAAAACAGTTCTTACAATCTAGATTAATGAATATTTTAGTCCATCATGAATGAGGTTTAGCTTTAACTGTACTCTTTTTCAATCGAGAACCTTAATCAGTTTAGCCATTTACTCTGCGTCCATTCTAAGCTCATAACTGGTTTTATGAAATATTCGCTTCAATTGGGATTCTCCTGCAATACCCTTAACGCTTAGAATTTGTCCAAGAACTAGTCCCGGGGCAAACTTTTGAAGTGTACTCTTACAGCAAACTGAACGAATTTTGAAATAGATGAATTACTGAGAGGCTAAGAGCTGCTCAGCTTAGTAGCCATCGTATGCATTTGTATCATTACTGGAAAGTCACAAAGAAAATATATTTTATGAAAAATATGTTATAGATACTTATCTGACAGTAGACTGGAGCCCATCATCGCCTTGTAAATTTTCCTGAAATTCAATTAATTGTGTAAATTGTAAATTTGAAAAAACGATTCTAAATCATACCTCCTTTGTGAATTTGTGTAAAAATGCAATTAGTCATGAATTCATTTCATATACACATTCGTAAACAAAGAGTGAGCAATGAGCATGCAAGATCCAAACATAGAAAGGTGGAAACATTCGTTGTTTTTGAATTAGTCGTTTTCTTGCGTGCGAAATTAATCACGGTGGTCGGGTTCACCAACCAATTGACACGAAGGCTGCAAATAAGTAAATATTCCGAAAATAAGTATATATGCCGGGAATGCAAAAGGTAGAAATTTGCATCACTAAACGATTATTTCCAAAGATCCCTCGAAAAAATAAATAAGTATGACAATCACCAAACATTTAGAAAATGTGACCACCTTTCTATTTTTGCATTTTGATTATCATGAGTTTCCTCTTCTGAATATTGCAAGGATGCCTGCTTGATTTGTAGCAGCAGAAGAAACCCAACATTTTTTGTATTGCCTTATGTCTGAAAGATATTCAAAAAAGTAAATTAGTGTCTAACAAACAAATTTTTAATATGTACCGTTGAATTTTAATTGTCAGATGTATTGTGTCACTTGAACAAACTGTAAACTGAGGTAAATTCTGCAACAATATGTAAAATGGGTATTTTAAATTTATCTCCCATGCGATTTTTGGGCGAACTTTTCATCAATTTATATTATTTAATTGCTCGATTTCGAAATCAAAAATGTTTTTACATTTAATAAGCACTTGTGATACGCACGGTACACAGAATTAGCACATATCCTAGCCTTCGAGCATTCTTCAACCAATCTGTATATATTTGCTATAATCAATATCTTACGTGGGATAAAACTTTTATTATTGCATCTAAAATACGAAATAACAGGTTCAATAAAAAAAACCTGCAGATTTATTGGCATCCTTGTATCGGGTCATCTTTTGAAATTGCCGGGGATGGCAGGTAGTATTTTTTGAAATCTGCGTAGCATTTGTAAAAAACCTGTTTAAAGAAAACGTCTCAAAACAAGAAGTTGCGATCTTTTTTTAGTTTGTTATAAAACAAGGTAGTCTCTGCTAGTTTGTGTATTGTATCAGAAAACTGTGCAAATCCGTGCAGTTTTAAAACTCTGTGCAGCACATTGAAAATCTCTGAAACGCAGATTAATTTGTGCACCTGGCATTCCTTGACTGTGCTGTGTTTTGACATTTCATGAAAAGGCTTTTGTAAAACCCATGCAGCAGCCCACTGAGAAAGCCAAAAAATCGACACAAAGTTTTCATTAGGACCTAACTCGCAAAGTACTCAAATAGAGAAAAATCAGGTTGAATATTCTAGATATTCTACGATGCTTTTTCAATTGCAGCTTTTATTGTAGATACAAAATTTGTATTTTTATTTAATACTAACTAATACCCATTGCGCGTTGCTGCGACTTTCAACGCAATAGTAGGAAAACACAATTTGGAGCAGATAATCTCCAACCAATAGCACACAAACATGCTCCATAACAAATGCCCACCCGAATAGAAATGTACAGTAACAAAACCATGATTTTCACTGTGACAGTACAGTAATTTTACAATAATTTACAGTAAGTTTTAGTGTTATGCTACAATACAAAAACAATAAACTTTAACGTTTTTACAGTAAATTTCAATGTAAAATAGACTTTTACAGTGAAAAAGGGGGGTGGTTATGTATCTTAACATTAAAAAAATCAATTTTTCTCTATACATTTTTTTCTCGAAAACAGTAAAATTTAATGTGAATGCACTGTATCAGTTTTTTGCTGAACAGTGAAATTTATTGATACATGAAATTTTATTGTAAATCTACTGTGAGAACTTGGCATCGAACAATGTTGAAACAGTAATAACTATAATATTTATTGTTTTACGATTGTTTGTAAAGTAAATGCTATTGTAAAATTCTATCCGGGCACTCTGTATAATTTTTTACGGAAATCGGTTAAGCCGTTTGGAAGTCTATAAATCATATACATATATGTATAGATAGATAGATAGATAGATATAGTTCTGCGTGTAAGATTATGTGGTTTATGTGGATTCCACGTGCCATATATGAAAGAGCATAATTTGACCACCTTTCCATCTTGATGAAATGTGCAATGATTAAGGCTGGATGTTGTTGGCTCGAAACAAAACTTGTCGAAAGTAAACAAAGTTCATTTCATATCGTCAACCTGGCGCCCAGGTGGTGAAATCGTTAGAATTCAACGGGCTGCTGGAGCGTTGCCAGCAAATTTTTATTTCCAGATTAAATCTTACCAAACTTCCCATTTAAGCTCAGCCGGAATGCTGGCTGGTTCTAATTCGTATACCGTCTCCGGTGACACAACCGATTCTAGTAATGTTTAAGGAGTACCATTTCGATGCGGCTTAGCCGCATAAACGAGGCCTAGGAGCCGAAGCGGCGCAAAGCCGCTGAGGATCTGTCGGCCAACCTGTGATCCACTCGTCTGCCCGGCTTACTCAAACATAGGGGTTATCACTAGCTTAAGTCCAACTGAGCGGTAGCGAAGTCGGACAGCACGCGCAAAAGCGATGTGGCGTAGCCATATTGGGTGGTGGACACAAAATAAAATTGGAAACGCTAGCAAAATGTAAATATCAAATGAACACTCAGGATGAACCTAGGGCCCATATTATTGGCTCGGATCAAAACTCGTCGAAATGTAAATAAACGATAGGTTCATCCGTAGTGTTCATTTGTGTTTACATTTTGCTAGCGCTGCCAATTTTATTTTGTGTCCACCACCCAATGTGGCTACGCCACATGCCTATTGATTTTACTTATGTTATGCCTATTGATTTTACACATAGATTTTTGCAATTAACGGAGGCATATAGACACTATTTGCTGGCACATAAGCCTTATATGTGTATTTACAAGAAATATTAATCTTACATTCACATTTCATAACTATTAGGGACATAAAACCCCGTTCTATAACAATATGCACATATAACTTATGTGTGTGCATACATAGTTTATACAGTTGACACATAGAAGGTATGTGTGCGCGTAATAACAATAGCATTTCTTCTTCATATGAATTTTAAGCGGTTTGGAGCTAATAGAATTAACGTTTGGATTTTTTTCAGTGTAGGGATAGCCCCTGTGTTGGGCCCATATTATTGGCTCGAATCAAAACTCGTCGAAATGTCAATTGACGATAGGTTCATCCGGAGTGTTCATTTGTGTTTACATTTTGTTAGCGTTGCCAATTTTATTTTGTGTCCAGCACCCAATGTGGCTACGCCACATCGATTTTGCGCGTGCTGTCCGACTTCGCTACCGCTCAGTCGGACTTAAACTAGGGATAGCCCCTATGTTTGAGTAAGCCGGGCAAACGAGTGGATCACAGGTTCGCTTGCTTCCGACGGCGGGTCGGTGGCCACCTCGCCCGGGCCTCGGTTATGCGGCTAAGCCGCATCGAAATGGTACCCCTTAAACATTCTAACTTGAATCGGTTGTGTCACCGGAGCCGGAATACGAATTAGCTCTAGCCAGCATTCCGGCTTAGTTAAACTGGGAAGTTTAGTAAAATTTAATCTGGAAATAAAATTTTTTTGGCATCGCTCCAGCACCCCGTTGATTTCACCACCTGGGCGCCAGGTTGACGATATGAAATGAACTTTGTTTACTTTCGACAAGTTTTGATTCGAGCCAACAACATCCAGCCCCCTGTGTTTGAGTAAGCTGGGCAAACGAGTGGATCACAGGTTCGCTTGCTTCCGACGGCGGGTCGGATTTAATCTGGAAATAAAAATTTTCTGGCAACGCTCCAGCACCCCGTTGAATTCTAACGATTTCACCACCTGGGCGCCAAGTTGACGATATGAAATGAGCTTTGTTTACTTTCGACAAGTTTTGATTCGAGCCAACAACATCCAGCCATGAACCTATCGTCAATTGACATTTCGACGAGTTTTGATTCGAGCCAATAATATGGGCCCGCATGCTACATGGGTTCATCACTCAGCAGGCCAATTGAAAGCCTTTTGCACTATTGACAATAATTGAATTATTCTCGGCCGTGTAGTATATGCTAAACACGTAACATAAAAGTGTATTTAGCATATACTACAAAAGCCAAAGATTTTCAGTTTGTATGTTTTATTAAATCTTGATAAAATAAAATTAATATTTATGTCAGTTTATACTTGTTATCAGGCCATGCAAATTAATGCGATTTCAGATCCGGATTGAGGTAGGTTCGTTCGAAGCTGTAGTTTTTTGCATTTATTTTGTAAACATTAGAGTTTACCTATACGCTGCTTTAATCCAAAACCCAATGCTGCATTCACGTGTACCCTCTTTGTTATAGATCGGTGTAAGTTAGACCGGACTAGATGACAACGTATTGATTTCGTGAAAAACGAATTAAAAGTTTGAATAGCAGCATTCTTTACGTTATAATTGAAAATAAATTTTTGCTACAATTCTTACGTATTTTAAATCTGGCAAAATATATTGAAGGTAGCTGAAGAAAATCTTAGTCCGGTCTGACTTAACACCGACCATATAATATAATATATACTACTATAATTTATACTTAATTCAGTGCAGTGCTCCCTATAAAATCTTCATGGTATGGTGTTTTGGTAGTTTTTTAGTTGTGTTTTTGCTGTAGTTTGAGCAAGCAATTTCCTTGGTGCTAAATATGTCTATAATTAGTTACGCTTCGAAGTTTTCATGCGGTGTTTTGGAAACTCCACTTTGTTTACTTATGTTAGTATCATTCATTCAAAAACAATCAATTTCTTTGCAGATCCGAAGCTTGATGGAATCATTAAATTATTTTATCTTTACGGATTGCAATGTAAAATAAGTTTCCTCGTTAGTTTTATCCTCAAATATTTTGTGTATTCCTGATGCAGAAGTTGATTGCTCTCTGGCGAACCATTCTCTGTATATGGTGTGGTTGGTAAAATTAAATAGCTGATATTATAAAGGGTGGTTCGTCTAAAAATTACTATGAAATATTTAAAGTTCAAATGGGAGGCGTTTGAAAGAGCTATTCATATCAAAGCGTGTACCGAAAACTATGATTATGCAATTTAAAATGGACTTGTAAACAGGGCACATACATAATGAGTGTTCTGTGAACGTAATTTTCTGAGAAACTGATGCAATGGGTATGCCCGAATATTTCTGATAAATAGCAATATGTTAAAGATGGAGGTGTTTAACTTCACCAATCCGAGAAAATTACATAATTTCAAAACAAAGTAGATACTATGCGCCATTCTAATGATCATACATACATGCTTTAAAGTAATGTCCTTTACCTTGGAATCTCTACACCCGTGGTTATAAACTAATTAGAGGTGGCATTGATGAAATTCAGGACTACCTATGTCATCTAATCAGTATGGCTAGTCAATAATAGCCTCTTCATACAATTCATTTCCGAATTTTGCAAACGTTATTAGCGTTTCTTTGTTTTATCTAGGTTAATATTGTAGCCGAGCTTAATGGTTTTTCATTAACTCGCGAGTATCTATAGTGATGATACACAAATGAACAATGGTTTTTTTTCGGGTAATCAAAAATATTGTTATACTTCCATGTCAAATAATCACATTTTAAGAATCACATGTAGCACTCTTGATAGCACTACTTAGTTCCCATCAGTAGGTAGTAATGCGTACTACATTAGACGCTTGCTACATGGAACATGACAAACACTATAATGTACTGCCATTCACCATGATTCATTTCAGCATTTTTACAGCAATTATTCTTCCGAGAATAGAAACTATGTAGATGTATTATACGATTATTCAACAAACACTTTGACTTCAGCGACAAAATATTTTTCTGTTACTATTTGGTGCAAATAAATTAAACACAAATATGCTTCGAAAAATTTAAACTATTAGTAGGGTTTAGAAACTCACTTCAAGATTATTCAACCGTTTTTTTTTATTTTAACTTCGTAACCAATCGCTTTCAGCTTAACTCCAATATTTTTAAAGAAAAAAATATAGAGGGTTATCTTATGTACGTATCCCTTTCAACTAAAGGAGTGGTCAAATTTCCATTGAAGTTGTTGTTTTTCTGTTTGCTGTCTTTCTTTTCATGCAACTGACAGCATTCAAAAACAACAATTTTTTTCAACCAATTGGTGAAGCGAAATTCAACAAAACAGTTAGTTGTAGTAACTATTTTTAGTTGAAGCAGCCAAGACGAAAAACAAAAACTGCAATATTGTATTTTTGTGATTGCGGGGTTTTCCGTGTAGAAATCGTTCATAAGAAGTGACCAGGGAATTTGTCGGCGCAGTAGAAATGAACTAACAAGTGTTTCGATATTTAGTATAGGTCCCTAGGGATCTGAAAAGTATGGTGTAGTCGGGCCCAAAGAGCTCTTTGATATCCTTGGGTGGCATAAGGTAAAATGCTTTTCCCTTTGCATGTAGAAATCGTTCCTAAGAAGTGACCAGGGAATTTGTCGGCGCAGTAGAAATGAAATACCAAGTGTTTCGATATTTAGTATAGGTCCCTAGGGATCTGAAAAGTATAGTTTAGTCGGGCCCAAAGAGCTCTTTGATACCCTTGGGTGGCATAAGGTAAAATGCTTTTCCCTTTGCATGTAGAAATCGTTCATAAGAAGTGACCAGGGAATTTGTCGGCGCAGTAGAAATGAAATACCAAGTGTTTATGTATTTAGTATAGGTCCCTAGGGATCTGAAAAGTATGGTGTAGTCGGGCCCAAAGAGCTCTTTGATATCCTTGGGTGGCATAAGGTAAAATGCTTTTCCCTTTGCATGTAGAAACCCTTCATAAGAAGTGACCAGGGAATTTGTCGGCGCAGTAGAAATGAAATATCAAGTGTTTAGATATTTAGTATAGGTCCCCAGGGATCTGAAAAGTATAGTGTAGTCGGGCCCAAAGAGCTCTTTGATACCCTTGGGTGGCATAAGGTAAAATGCTTTTCCCTTTGCATGTAGAAATCCTTCATAAGAAGTGACCAGGGAATCTGTCGGCGCAGTAGAAATGAACTACCAAGTGTTTCGATATTTAGTATAGGTCCCTAGGGATCTGAAAAGTATAGTTTAGTCGGGCCCAAAGAGCTCTTTGATACCCTTGGGTGGCATAAGGTAAAATGCTTTTCCCTTTGCATTTTAAAATCGTTCATAAGAAGTGACCAGGGAATTTGTCGGCGCAGTAGAAATGAAATACCAAGTGTTTAGATATTTAGTATAGTATAGTATAGATAGATAGATAGATATATATATATATATATATATATATATATATATATATATATATATATATATATATATATATATATATATATATATATATATATATATATATATATATATATATATATATATATATATATATATATATATATATATATATATATATATATATATATATATATATATATATATATATATATATATATATATATATATATATATATATATATATATACAGGGTGTTTGGTTCATGGTTAAGAATCTCTCGGGGGGTGACAGACTGCCATATTTTGAGAAAAAAGTTGTTCTACACATACCATCAAATCTCAACCGTTACAGAGTTATTGACCTTTTTGTGTAAAAAACTTATTTGTCTTAGAATACCTCTAACTTTAAAAGTATACTTTTTATTTTAAATATTTAAGTTCCATTCGAAAGGTGAGAAAATTTCCTATTGACTGGTGTTCTCATATCTTTTAAGTAATTAGTTTTAATTACCTTTTAGCTGTAAAGTAATTAAGAGTTAGTGTTTTTGAGGAAGTTTTTGCTAATTTTCTCGAAATAATTAAGTATGATTATAGCAATATCCATTATCCAAAAGTTGGGTTTTAGGACGATTCATAACTTGTTCTTGGACGACATATTTCTATCTCTTCTCATTTCTTTGTAATTTCATTACTATACTTTTCCTGTAACCGACTTGCAAGTGCTTAAAAGACTCTAATCTAAAAAATATGCTTTATATAGTTATTTACAAGATTTCGTTGGAAAGCTAAGAAAATATCCTATCAGTGTATGTACAAATATCTTTTAGTTAAGTGTAATAAATGATTTTTTACTAAAGAAATAACTCAAAATTTGTGTTTTTTGGAGAGTTTTTTAAATATTCTAATTATTAATCAACAAAATTTATCGTTACTATTGTTCATTTGATGCCCCTTAATGTTCTCTATAACTTTTTATTTGACACTTTGTCTATATCTCTTTTCATTTTGCTGCAATTTAATAGTTAACACAGCATGAGCTCGCAACAAATGTAATGGGTTCGAAATCGTTATTTTTCCATATGAAACGATGTGATAAAAACGATTTTGCGTCGAAACCAAAAGAGATAATTGAATGGAGTCAAAGAAAGAACTGTAGAACTTGGTGAGATGCATTATTTCCATGATAATAATGGTGATGTTTATTATTTACTATTTTAAGAAAATAAACGAAAATGCTAATAATAGCACTAACTTTAAACTAATTTACTTTTAAAAGAATACTAAATTCACTTAACTGAAAGGTATTAATAAATTTTTCACTGTAAAATTTTCCTGGCTTTCGAATAAAAAGAAAAAAAGTACAATAAGTGCCATAATTTTTCAATTAGAGCTGGTACTAGTGAAAATGAGATAAAAATATCCAAGTTGAATAACCCAAAATCATGAAAATAAGAAATGGTAAGTGTATCATGTCAAAAACGAATTAAGCAGCTCATCAAGACTGACAATCTGAATTATTAAAATGATGAGGTTAACTATTAGGATTTTCAAGAAATGAACGAAAAATCGATTAAAATTGTTTAATTTTCAATAAATTACTTTGAAAAGGCTACTTAAACTCATTAGCTGAAACATATGAGGGCATCACTCAATGTGAAATTTTCTCACCTTTCGAATGGAACTAAAACATTTAAAATAAAAAGTATACTTTTAAAGTTAGAGGTATTTCAAGACAAATAAGTTTTTTACACAAAAAGTTCAATAACTCTGTAACGGTTGAGATTTGATGGTATGTGTAGAACAATTTTTTTTTCCAAATATGGCAGTCTATCACCTCCCGAGAGATTTTTAACCATGAACCAAACACCCTGTATATATATGTATATATATATATATATATATATATATATATATATATATATATATATATATATATATATATATATATATATATATATATATATATATATATATATATATATATATATATATATATATATATATATATATATATATATATATATATATATATATATATATATATATATATATATATATATATATATATATATATATATATATATATATATATAACAAAACCGGATTGACTAGCAGTCTTCGACAAAGTTGTAGACAATTAAATTATCTTTCCTATTACAGTGATAATACGATGCATACTGTGCCACCTAGCGGCGAAAATGCGAGCTAATGTGTTTTCTCCATGTAAATTGTCGAAAAATCCCATACAAACTTCAGGCACGGTGGTCCGGTAGCTACACTTTTTTGATTTACTTCAAATATGGTGCAAGTACTCCTGGTGGTACTAGGAATCGACTCAGGGGTGGGCCTATGGGTAAATTTTTTTCTTGTTACTCTAGTGATTTTATTGCCTAAAATTTGATTTTTCTTCACCGGTCCGGGTTTTTTACCACACACAATCGGAAAGTATTTATAATTTTTAAAAGCTTATCTTGTGCTATAAAAATTTAGTTCCAGATATTAGTTCGGTCACGGTTTTCTGTCTTCTTTCTTCTGATCATCTCAAATAAGTTAAATCGGATTTAATCACCTACTACAAATGAAATGACCTGATAACCAAGAAGGTTTGGTTCAATATGTAATATTCGATGTTGATTGATTGTGTTTAACTATACGTAAGAAATATATTTGATTTATTATTACTCTAAATGTACTAAGAAAATAAATATCTTTCATTAGGTAGTATAGTCCAACGTCTACAGTTTGTGCAACCACAAAGGGCTGCTCCTTGTAGTTTTTTTTTATTTCGATTATAGAGTTTTTAACCTTAAGGTCATTCGCCTCTCCGGGTTAGAAAAATCTATTATGAAAAATTTCTAACCCTATGTGCGGGGCCGGGACTCGAACCCAGGTACGCTGCGTACAAGGCAATCGATTTAACAACTACGCTACGCCCACCCTCAGGCTGCTATTGAATTTCTAATGAATCCGACTTCCGGTTCCGGAATTACAGGGTTATGAGAACGATCACACGAAAAATGTCGATTTTTACAATTTCTGCAATGAATTATAAAGGTGAAAATTTTTCCAAAATGTGACCACATCTGCTTGGATTTGTAGTACTAGGTCACTAACAGCCATTTAAAGTCTCTTTGGCCATCATCATCGGTTCCGCAAGCTCCGGCGGAAGTATCCAAATTAGAATAGCAGTCACATCGGTGTCTCAAAGATGGCTTGACCGTTTCGACCAAACTTAGTCTCAAATGAATGGTGTTTTATCCCCGTAAATGGTTTTAAAATTTTATCCCTATCCGACTTCCGGTTCCGAAGTTATGGATTGTGGCGTGCGGTCACAAAACCAACTCCGATTCAAACCGATACTCCGATGAAATCAAAAAAGGTAAAAATTTCACTAAAACGTCTCTCAAGCAACTTAAATTTGCAGTTATATGTCACTCACGGCCAACCAAACTTTCGTTGACTACATTGATCACCATAGACGGTTCCGGAAGTGTCTGGGAAAGAGGCCATCTTTCCAAACTAGCATTCATATCGGCAGCCCTAAGTTTGTGCCGCAACAAAAATGATCCATAAAAAATTGAAAAACGATCCATAAAAAAGTTGTTCATGTTACATAAAACAAAACTGAAAACCCATAAAACAGTGTGAATGATCAATAAAAAAGGTGATTTGATCCATAGATTATGTAAAATTCAACCATAAAATTGTCGCAAGAGAGCACTAAAATAGTAATAAAAGAGCAATTAAAATCAACCAATGCCCTATAAAAATATTGGAAATGTAAAATGCTACATGCATTAAAACACGTCGATACGTTCCATAATATCGACAAAAATGTTCCACGGTATTACAAAATGGAGCAATAAAATGTTAGAAAAAGTTCCATAAATTTGATGAAAATGTTTGCTAAATATAGATAGAAGATGTAAAAATGAACATTAGAAATGTTATGTATTGATTCATATATCGAACGTTAAATTATGGCTCATGGATATTTACAAAACGAAACGAAGAAAAGAAAGTATAAAACGATTCATTAATATGTGCTTATGCACTAGAAAAATTAAATTTAATGAATTCATGCAAAATTTTTGCTATTCGAACTAATAATAAAGCATATTATATTTGGTTGAAATTCCAAACTATAACAAACAATGCATACATTATAGTTAGAAAATTTTTACTTTCACATTTTACCTTATGTCACCCAAGGGTATCAAAGAGCTCTTTGGGCCCAACTACACCATACTTTTCAGATCCCTAGGGACCTATACTAAATATCTAAATACTTGTTATTTTATTTCTACTGCGCCGACAAATTCCCTGGTCACTTCTTATGAACGATTTCTACATGCAAAGGGAAAAGCATTTTATCTTATGCCACCCAAGGGTATCAAAGAGCTCTTTGGGCCCGACTACACTATACTTTTCAGATCCCTAGAGACCTATACTAAACATCTAAACATTTGGTAGTTCATTTCTACTGCGCCGACAAATTCCCTGGTCACTTCTTATGAACGATTTCTACATGCAAAGGGAAAAGCATTTTACCTTATGCCACCCAAGGGTATCAAAGAGCTCTTTGGGCCCGACTAAACTATACTTTTCAGATCCTTAGGGACCTATACTAAACATCTAAACACTTGTTATTTCATTTCTACTGCGCCGACAAATTCCCTGGTCACTTCTTATGAACGATTTCTACATGCAAAGGGAAAAGCATTTTACCTTATGCCACCCAAGGGTATCAAAGAGCTCTTTGGGCCCGACTACACTATACTTTTCAGATCCCTAGAGACCTATACTAAACATCTAAACATTTGGTAGTTCATTTCTACTGCGCCGACAAAATCCCTGGGCACTTCTTATGAACGATTTCTACATGCAAAGGGAAAAGCATTTTACCTTATGCCACCCAAGGGTATCAAAGAGCTCTTTGGGCCCGACTAAACTATACTTTTCAGATCCTTAGGGACCTATACTAAACATCTTAACACTTGTTATTTCATTTCTACTGCGCCGACAAATTCCCTGGTCACTTCTTATGAACGATTTCTACATGCAAAGGGAAAAGCATTTTATCTTATGCCACCCAAGGGTATCAAAGAGCTCTTTGGGCCCGACTACACTATACTTTTCAGATCCCTAGGGACCTATACTAAACATCTAAACACTTGGTAGTTCATTTCTACTGCGCCGACAAAATCCCTGGGCACTTCTTATGAACGATTTCTACATGCAAAGGGAAAAGCATTTTACCTTATGCCACCCAAGGGTATCAAAGAGCTCTTTGGGCCCGACTACAGTATACTTTTCAGATCCCTAGGAACCTATGCTAAATATCTAAACACTTGTGATTTCATTTCTACTGCGCCGACAAATTCTTTAGTCACTTTTTATGAACGATTTGTACATGTAAAGGGAAAAGCATTTTACCTTATGCAACCCAAGGGTATCAAAGAGCTCTTTGGGCCCGACTACACTATACTTTTCAGATCCCTAGGGACCTATACTAAATATCGAAACACTTGGTAGTTCATTTCTACTGCGCCGACAAATTCCCTGGTCACTTCTTATGAACGATTTCTACATGCAAAGGGAAAAGCATTTTACCTTATGCCACCCAAGGGTATCAAAGAGCTCTTTGGGCCCGACTACACTATACTTTTAAGAACCCTAGGGACCTATACTAAACATCTAAACACTTGTTATTTTATTTCTACTGCGCCGACAAATTCCCTGGTCACTTCTTATGAACGATTTCTACATGCAAAGGGAAAAGCATTTTATCTTATGCCACCCAAGGGTATCAAAGAGCTCTTTGGGCCCGACTACACTATACTTTTCAGATCCCTAGAGACCTATACTAAACATCTAAACATTTGGTAGTTCATTTCTACTGCGCCGACAAATTCCCTGGTCACTTCTTATGAACGATTTCTACATGCAAAGGGAAAAGCATTTTACCTTATGCCACCCAAGGGTATCAAAGAGCTCTTTGGGCCCGACTAAACTATACTTTTCAGATCCTTAGGGACCTATACTAAACATCTAAACACTTGTTATTTCATTTCTACTGCGCCGACAAATTCCCTGGTCACTTCTTATGAACGATTTCTACATGCAAAGGGAAAAGCATTTTACCTTATGCCACCCAAGGGTATCAAAGAGCTCTTTGGGCCCGACTACACTATACTTTTCAGATCCCTAGAGACCTATACTAAACATCTAAACATTTGGTAGTTCATTTCTACTGCGCCGACAAAATCCCTGGGCACTTCTTATGAACGATTTCTACATGCAAAGGGAAAAGCATTTTACCTTATGCCACCCAAGGGTATCAAAGAGCTCTTTGGGCCCGACTAAACTATACTTTTCAGATCCTTAGGGACCTATACTAAACATCTTAACACTTGTTATTTCATTTCTACTGCGCCGACAAATTCCCTGGTCACTTCTTATGAACGATTTCTACATGCAAAGGGAAAAGCATTTTATCTTATGCCACCCAAGGGTATCAAAGAGCTCTTTGGGCCCGACTACACTATACTTTTCAGATCCCTAGGGACCTATACTAAACATCTAAACACTTGGTAGTTCATTTCTACTGCGCCGACAAAATCCCTGGGCACTTCTTATGAACGATTTCTACATGCAAAGGGAAAAGCATTTTACCTTATGCCACCCAAGGGTATCAAAGAGCTCTTTGGGCCCGACTACAGTATACTTTTCAGATCCCTAGGAACCTATGCTAAATATCTAAACACTTGTGATTTCATTTCTACTGCGCCGACAAATTCTTTAGTCACTTTTTATGAACGATTTGCACATGTAAAGGGAAAAGCATTTTACCTTATGCAACCCAAGGGTATCAAAGAGCTCTTTGGGCCCGACTACACTATACTTTTCAGATCCCTAGGGACCTATACTAAATATCGAAACACTTGGTAGTTCATTTCTACTGCGCCGACAAATTCCCTGGTCACTTCTTATGAACGATTTCTACATGCAAAGGGAAAAGCATTTTACCTTATGCCACCCAAGGGTATCAAAGAGCTCTTTGGGCCCGACTTCACTATACTTTTCAGATCCCTGGGGACCTATACTAAATATCTAAACACTTGGTAGTTCATTTCTACTGCGCCGACAGATTCTCTGGTCACTTCTTATGAAGGATTTCTACATGCAAAGGGAAAAGCATTTTACCTTATGCCACCCAAGGGTATCAAAGAGCTCTTTGGGCCCGACTAAACCATACTTTTAAGATCCCTAGGAACCTATGCTAAATATCTAAACACTTCTGACTTCATTTCTACTGCGCCGACAAATTCCCTGGGCACTTCTTATGAACGTTTTCTACATGCAAAGGGAAAAGCATTTTACCTTATGGCACCCAAGGGTATCAAAGAGTTCTTTGGGCCCGACTACACCATACTTTTCAGATCCCTAGGGACCTATACTAAATATCTAAACACTTGTTAGTTCATTTCTACTGCGCCGACAAATTCCCTGGTCACTTCTTATGAACGATTTCTACATGCAAAGGGAAAAGCATTTTACCTTATGCCACCCAAGGGTATCAAAGAGCTCTTTGGGCCCGACTACACTATACTTTTAAGAACCCTAGGGACCTATACTAAACATCTAAACACTTGTTATTTTATTTCTACTGCGCCGACAAATTCCCTGGTCACTTCTTATGAACGATTTCTACATGCAAAGGGAAAAGCATTTTATCTTATGCCACCCAAGGGTATCAAAGAGCTCTTTGGGCCCGACTACACTATACTTTTCAGATCCCTAGAGACCTATACTAAACATCTAAACATTTGGTAGTTCATTTCTACTGCGCCGACAAATTCCCTGGTCACTTCTTATGAACGATTTCTACATGCAAAGGGAAAAGCATTTTACCTTATGCCACCCAAGGGTATCAAAGAGCTCTTTGGGCCCGACTAAACTATACTTTTCAGATCCTTAGGGACCTATACTAAACATCTAAACACTTGTTATTTCATTTCTACTGCGCCGACAAATTCCCTGGTCACTTCTTATGAACGATTTCTACATGCAAAGGGAAAAGCATTTTACCTTATGCCACCCAAGGGTATCAAAGAGCTCTTTGGGCCCGACTACACTATACTTTTCAGATCCCTAGAGACCTATACTAAACATCTAAACATTTGGTAGTTCGTTTCTACTGCGCCGACAAAATCCCTGGGCACTTCTTATGAACGATTTCTACATGCAAAGGGAAAAGCATTTTACCTTATGCCACCCAAGGGTATCAAAGAGCTCTTTGGGCCCGACTAAACTATACTTTTCAGATCCTTAGGGACCTATACTAAACATCTTAACACTTGTTATTTCATTTCTACTGCGCCGACAAATTCCCTGGTCACTTCTTATGAACGATTTCTACATGCAAAGGGAAAAGCATTTTATCTTATGCCACCCAAGGGTATCAAAGAGCTCTTTGGGCCCGACTACACTATACTTTTCAGATCCCTAGGGACCTATACTAAACATCTAAACACTTGGTAGTTCATTTCTACTGCGCCGACAAAATCCCTGGGCACTTCTTATGAACGATTTCTACATGCAAAGGGAAAAGCATTTTACCTTATGCCACCCAAGGGTATCAAAGAGCTCTTTGGGCCCGACTACAGTATACTTTTCAGATCCCTAGGAACCTATGCTAAATATCTAAACACTTGTGATTTCATTTCTACTGCGCCGACAAATTCTTTAGTCACTTTTTATGAACGATTTGTACATGTAAAGGGAAAAGCATTTTACCTTATGCAACCCAAGGGTATCAAAGAGCTCTTTGGGCCCGACTACACTATACTTTTCAGATCCCTAGGGACCTATACTAAATATCGAAACACTTGGTAGTTCATTTCTACTGCGCCGACAAATTCCCTGGTCACTTCTTATGAACGATTTCTACATGCAAAGGGAAAAGCATTTTACCTTATGCCACCCAAGGGTATCAAAGAGCTCTTTGGGCCCGACTTCACTATACTTTTCAGATCCCTGGGGACCTATACTAAATATCTAAACACTTGGTAGTTCATTTCTACTGCGCCGACAGATTCTCTGGTCACTTCTTATGAAGGATTTCTACATGCAAAGGGAAAAGCATTTTACCTTATGCCACCCAAGGGTATCAAAGAGCTCTTTGGGCCCGACTAAACCATACTTTTAAGATCCCTAGGAACCTATGCTAAATATCTAAACACTTCTGACTTCATTTCTACTGCGCCGACAAATTCCCTGGGCACTTCTTATGAACGTTTTCTACATGCAAAGGGAAAAGCATTTTACCTTATGGCACCCAAGGGTATCAAAGAGTTCTTTGGGCCCGACTACACCATACTTTTCAGATCCCTAGGGACCTATACTAAATATCTAAACACTTGTTAGTTCATTTCTACTGCGCCGACAAATTCCCTGGTCACTTCTTATGAACGATTTCTACGTGCAAAGGGAAAAGCATTTTACCTTATGCCACCCAAGGGTATCAAAGAGCTCTTTGGGCCCGACTACACTATACTTTTCAGATCCCTAGGGACCTATACTAAACATCTAAACACTTGGTAGTTCATTTCTACTGCGCCGACAAAATCCCTGGGCACTTCTTATGAACGATTTCTACATGCAAAGGGAAAAGCATTTTACCTTATGCCACCCAAGGGTATCAAAGAGCTCTTTGGGCCCGACTACAGTATACTTTTCAGATCCCTAGGAACCTATGCTAAATATCTAAACACTTGTGATTTCATTTCTACTGCGCCGACAAATTCTTTAGTCACTTTTTATGAACGATTTGTACATGTAAAGGGAAAAGCATTTTACCTTATGCAACCCAAGGGTATCAAAGAGCTCTTTGGGCCCGACTAAACTATACTTTTCAGATCCTTAGGGACCTATACTAAACATCTAAACACTTGTTATTTCATTTCTACTGCGCCGACAAATTCCCTGGTCACTTCTTATGAACGATTTCTACATGCAAAGGGAAAAGCATTTTACCTTATGCCACCCAAGGGTATCAAAGAGCTCTTTGGGCCCGACTACACTATACTTTTCAGATCCCTAGAGACCTATACTAAACATCTAAACATTTGGTAGTTCATTTCTACTGCGCCGACAAAATCCCTGGGCACTTCTTATGAACGATTTCTACATGCAAAGGGAAAAGCATTTTACCTTATGCCACCCAAGGGTATCAAAGAGCTCTTTGGGCCCGACTAAACTATACTTTTCAGATCCTTAGGGACCTATACTAAACATCTTAACACTTGTTATTTCATTTCTACTGCGCCGACAAATTCCCTGGGCACTTCTTATGAACGATTTCTACATGCAAAGGGAAAAGCATTTTACCTTATGCCACCCAAGGGTATCAAAGAGCTCTTTGGGCCCGACTACAGTATACTTTTCAGATCCCTAGGAACCTATGCTAAATATCTAAACACTTGTGATTTCATTTCTACTGCGCCGACAAATTCTTTAGTCACTTTTTATGAACGATTTGTACATGTAAAGGGAAAAGCATTTTACCTTATGCAACCCAAGGGTATCAAAGAGCTCTTTGGGCCCGACTACACTATACTTTTCAGATCCCTAGGGACCTATACTAAATATCGAAACACTTGGTAGTTCATTTCTACTGCGCCGACAAATTCCCTGGTCACTTCTTATGAACGATTTCCACATGCAAAGGGAAAAGCATTTTACCTTATGCCACCCAAGGGTATCAAAGAGCTCTTTGGGCCCGACTTCACTATACTTTTCAGATCCCTGGGGACCTATACTAAATATCTAAACACTTGGTAGTTCATTTCTACTGCGCCGACAGATTCTCTGGTCACTTCTTATGAAGGATTTCTACATGCAAAGGGAAAAGCATTTTACCTTATGCCACCCAAGGGTATCAAAGAGCTCTTTGGGCCCGACTAAACCATACTTTTAAGATCCCTAGGAACCTATGCTAAATATCTAAACACTTCTGACTTCATTTCTACTGCGCCGACAAATTCCCTGGGCACTTCTTATGAACGTTTTCTACATGCAAAGGGAAAAGCATTTTACCTTATGGCACCCAAGGGTATCAAAGAGTTCTTTGGGCCCGACTACACCATACTTTTCAGATCCCTAGGGACCTATACTAAATATCTAAACACTTGTTAGTTCATTTCTACTGCGCCGACAAATTCCCTGGTCACTTCTTATGAACGATTTCTACGTGCAAAGGGAAAAGCATTTTACCTTATGCCACCCAAGGGTATCAAAGAGCTCTTTGGGCCCGACTACACTATACTTTTCAGATCCCTAGGGACCTATACTAAACATCTAAACACTTGGTAGTTCATTTCTACTGCGCCGACAAAATCCCTGGGCACTTCTTATGAACGATTTCTACATGCAAAGGGAAAAGCATTTTACCTTATGCCACCCAAGGGTATCAAAGAGCTCTTTGGGCCCGACTACAGTATACTTTTCAGATCCCTAGGAACCTATGCTAAATATCTAAACACTTGTGATTTCATTTCTACTGCGCCGACAAATTCTTTAGTCACTTTTTATGAACGATTTGTACATGTAAAGGGAAAAGCATTTTACCTTATGCAACCCAAGGGTATCAAAGAGCTCTTTGGGCCCGACTACACCATACTTTTCAGATCCCTAGGGACCTATACTAAATATCGAAACACTTGGTAGTTCATTTCTACTGCGCCGACAAATTCCCTGGTCACTTCTTATGAACGATTTCTACATGCAAAGGGAAAAGCATTTTACCTTATGCCACCCAAGGGTATCAAAGAGCTCTTTGGGCCCGACTTCACTATACTTTTCAGATCCCTGGGGACCTATACTAAATATCTAAACACTTGGTAGTTCATTTCTACTGCGCCGACAGATTCTCTGGTCACTTCTTATGAAGGATTTCTACATGCAAAGGGAAAAGCATTTTACCTTATGCCACCCAAGGGTATCAAAGAGCTCTTTGGGCCCGACTAAACCATACTTTTAAGATCCCTAGGAACCTATGCTAAATATCTAAACACTTCTGACTTCATTTCTACTGCGCCGACAAATTCCCTGGGCACTTCTTATGAACGTTTTCTACATGCAAAGGGAAAAGCATTTTACCTTATGGCACCCAAGGGTATCAAAGAGTTCTTTGGGCCCGACTACACCATACTTTTCAGATCCCTAGGGACCTATACTAAATATCTAAACACTTGTTAGTTCATTTCTACTGCGCCGACAAATTCCCTGGTCACTTCTTATGAACGATTTCTACATGTAAAGGGAAAAGCATTTTACCTTATGCCACCCAAGGGTATCAAAGAGCTCTTTGGGCCCGACTACAGTATACTTTTCAGATCCCTAGGGACCTATACTAAATATCTAAACACTTGGTAGTTCATTTCTACTGCGCCGACAAATTCCCTGGTCACTTCTTATGAAGGATTTCTACATGCAAAGGGAAAAGCATTTTACCTTATGCCACCCAAGGGTATCAAAGAGCTCTTTGGGCCCGACTACAGTATACTTTTCAGATCCCTAGGAACCTATGCTAAATATCTAAACACTTGTGATTTCATTTCTACTGCGCCGACAAATTCTTTAGTCACTTTTTATGAACGATTTGTACATGTAAAGGGAAAAGCATTTTACCTTATGCAACCCAAGGGTATCAAAGAGCTCTTTGGGCCCGACTACACCATACTTTTCAGATCCCTAGGGACCTATACTAAATATCGAAACACTTGGTAGTTCATTTCTACTGCGCCGACAAATTCCCTGGTCACTTCTTATGAACGATTTCTACATGCAAAGGGAAAAGCATTTTACCTTATGCCACCCAAGGGTATCAAAGAGCTCTTTGGGCCCGACTTCACTATACTTTTCAGATCCCTGGGGACCTATACTAAATATCTAAACACTTGGTAGTTCATTTCTACTGCGCCGACAGATTCTCTGGTCACTTCTTATGAAGGATTTCTACATGCAAAGGGAAAAGCATTTTACCTTATGCCACCCAAGGGTATCAAAGAGCTCTTTGGGCCCGACTAAACCATACTTTTAAGATCCCTAGGAACCTATGCTAAATATCGAAACACTTGGTAGTTCATTTCTACTGCGCCGACAAATTCCCTGGGCACTTCTTATGAACGTTTTCTACATGCAAAGGGAAAAGCATTTTACCTTATGGCACCCAAGGGTATCAAAGAGTTCTTTGGGCCCGACTACACCATACTTTTCAGATCCCTGGGGACCTATACTAAATATCTAAACACTTGATATTTCATTTCTACTGCGCCGACAAATTCCCTGGTCACTTCTTATGAACGATTTCTACATGTAAAGGGAAAAGCATTTTACCTTATGCCACCCAAGGGTATCAAAGAGCTCTTTGGGCCCGACTACAGTATACTTTTCAGATCCCTAGGGACCTATACTAAATATCTAAACACTTGGTAGTTCATTTCTACTGCGCCGACAAATTCCCTGGTCACTTCTTATGAAGGATTTCTACATGCAAAGGGAAAAGCATTTTACCTTATGCCACCCAAGGGTATCAAAGAGCTCTTTGGGCCCGACTAAATTATACTTTTCAGATCCCTAGGGACCTATACTAAATATCTAAACACTTGTTGTTTCATTTCTACTGCGCCGACAAATTCCTTGGTCACTTCTTATGAACGATTTCTACATGCAAAGAGAAAGCATTGTACCTTATGCAAACCAGCTACACCATATTTTTTAGATCCCCGGGGGCTTATGCTATGCTCTTACGGCCCGACTGCGTTGTGTTTTTTAGATTTGCAGAGATCTATTCTAGACATCTCAGTACATGTATTTTCATTTCTACTGTTCTGTTTACATATCTATGGTTTTATATATTTTATAGGCCGCTGACAATAAAATTGTAATTTTGTGATATTTAAACTAGTTTCTCATTGGATTTAATAAAAAAAAGTTGCCATTGCTTTATTAGTTTTATTAAAATTGAATTTTTAAAAAATTGGTGGTTAGATTTTTGTGGTTTAATTCACAAGCTTACATATCTGAAATACAGGTGGCGCTGTTTTAGTTTAGCTATTTACCGCTAGATGTCGCTACTAGTACCTCTAAAACATTTTGGCGGATGGATTTTTTGGTGGTTAGTTTCACCCAAGTGCAAATTAAATAACACATCGTCTTTGCAATAATATATTGGAAAAAAAATCTGGTCACGCTGCCTCAGAGTTCTAAAAAATTGTGTTCCTTTTTCAGCGAGTTCCTCTTAAAAATGTCAAAATATAGTTTTCGTGGTTTGCGTATTTTTCTAGTTATTGATAGAGTGCTTGGAAGTTTGTGATATATAAGAGGTAATTTTATTTATTCTTGTGTTTCGTATACTTATTTGGTTGATTGAGATACTTAACTTCTATTGTACTGCTTCAAATTTTTCAACAGTAGTTCATTATATAGCGCCCGAGTTATGGATCTTGCGTGCTATTTGAAGATGTCACATACTGATGTTACATCACCAGTTGTGTTGATGGAACATTCGTCCCAGTATTGCTTCATAAACATTGCTAAATCTTATTAAAAAATTATCTATTGCAGAAATGTCGTTAGGGCCATTTTTCCGTTCTCCGTTCACGGATCTGACCGCTTCGATGGTTAACTTCCAGCAGTACGACAAATGCGGCGAAATGGAGATGGCTGCCATTGACTGTCTGGAAGCGTACGGAACAGTCCGAGGTGCGAAGAAGTGTGCTGACATTTTGATCGACTTCCAGGAGTGTGCCTTCATGAATAAGCAAATTGCTAGATTCAGGGTAAATGATCTCGCGTTAAGCTTGTTTCCTTAAACTAACTTTTATTTGATATTTGATAGACTATGCGTCTTGAAAGACATCGTCAAGGTTTGTTGGGTGATAGGAAGGCGGAAGATTACTACGCCAAACCGCCACGCGTTGACGCATACTAAACACATTAGGTGTGATATTTTCAGTTAATAATATAAATCAGTTAATCAATTTAATTGTTTATGTATTTGTTAATGTGAACCTGCTGTACACCTTGATTGAATTGACAATCTAAGCCAAAAGTTATAATTTAAAGTTTAAAAAATTAAAATATTTCCAACTGCTCCACAGGCATCCACTTAGAGCTCTCTAGTGCATCGTAAAGATTGCGATCACGTTCCATCATTTCACGGTTCAGCTTGTCCACATCCAGTGTAAATTTGTGATCCACCAATGTCAGCTCTTCGTCCTCGACCTGCGCATGATGGTGATGATGCTGATGTTGTTCGTATGCTTGCTGTTGTGCATAAGCCGCCGTAGCATCGACTGCCGCTTGCGCGGCGGCTGTTGGCATCTGGTAAGCGGAATAAGCATCTGTTGAGGCGGAGGCATCATAGTATCCTTGCCAAGCGTTGTAATTTTGCCAGTAGGACGATGGATCATAGTATTGGGAATAGTCGGTGCCAGTTCCATATCCAACTAAACTGGGTGTGCTGGTCGGGGGAGTTGTCCCCGTTCCTGTTATTCCCATCAGTTCTGATTTCGGTTTAGGGACAGCATTGCAAATTTTTAACGGTTTACTACCTAAACCGATAAAACCATTCATTTCGTACAACGCATTTTTCTGCTCGTCTTCTAAGCCAAATTTAACAAAGCCATAGCCTTTGGAAAATCCTGAACTATCCAAAATGACCTTTGCTGTTTTAATTGACGTATACTTGGCGGAAAACACCCGATACAAGCTGTAATCGTCCACATCGGAGCTAAGATCTCCTACCCAAACGCTGAATTCTCGATCCGCAAGTAGTGCTTTACTCTGATTGTTGGTGGCACTGTTCAACCGGAAGCGTACTAAAGGATTTGTTCCCGGAATAGGTTTACCATTCAGCTTATGCATGGCATCTATTGCTGCTTCGTCGGTTTTGAAGCTTACAAAGCAATACCCGGCCGGCTCCCCAGTGTACTTATTTCTCATCAGCTTGACGGTCTGCGGATCCTCGCCAAGTTTCCGGAAGGCAGCAAGAATGAAGCTTTCCGTCATGTACGTCTCCAGCTGTCGTAGAAAAAAACATTAAAGTATTTAGTTTTATTAAAATCATGTTCGTGCTTATTTTCAATGCTTTATAACAGGTTAAAGTTAAACAAATTGTATCAATTAAACTTACACTCCCCATCCACAACTGGCACTGAATGGAGCTCATTTTGTTGTCTTCAATCAGCACAATTTATTCCAGATGAAATTTAATTTTTGCAGCACGCTCGCGATCAGTACTGTTCTTGATAGAATTGGAAATAAACACTTCAAAACGAACTCTTTAAGGAACGAAATGGAAAAACATTTGTGATGAAATCGATGCAACCCAGTAAACGATAATGCGGCTAGGCGGGTTAAACTATAGATGCTGACGATTGGTAGACTACTGAAACTTTGTTCTTGGGATATCTGACATTTAAAATACGCACACTCGAGGTCTCGTATTTTTATACCTACTACCTACTCGCGAACTAGGTGGTAAACAAATCTCTTTTGATGGGCCTGAGGCGAGAAGCGATTTGTTTACCACGCAGCTCGCGAGTAAAAGTTTTGTTTGCCTACCAATTTAAACGTCAAAGTGGCACAATACCAACGCAGCTAGGTAAGTCTCTAGGCTACCCGCCGTAACTTGCAGGTTACACTTAAAATCCATTACCTACCAGTAGGTAATTTTAATTTGCTGTCCTTATTTCACTGCCGGAAAACGAGATAGAGGGAATGATTTTTTTTACTCAAAATTAATGGGATGAAGTTTAGTCGGCTTTGGGGAATATCTCATTATTTTTGGGTAAATTTGGACTCCCTAACTTTCATTTTTCGTTGGAGGAAGTGGGATGCACAGATTTAAAATTACCTACTGCTAGGCAATGCTAGTTTTCTGTGTGCAGTTTACTGTAACAGCAGTGTGGGAAATGTCATTCGGGCGGCTCGCATCTCTTTAGTACATTCCGTTTTCAACGGGGCTAACCTATAGACAAACGAAAAACTACCTAAAATTGAGTACTTTTGGCTCAATCTCGTGGTCAGGGATGCCAGACGATATTTTGAAAAATGTGTGCACGGCTCATTTAAAAATCTTTGTCTGTCACAAAAAACGTACAAATTTGGCTGAGAACAAGATGTGGTAACCTTTTTTTGTACAAAATTCCCAAGTGGGAAAAATTTTGGACAAGACCAATTTCTTTGTGCATGAGGGCACATGCCTTAAGTATGGTTTTTTTGTTTTAGTGGTGCTAGTTACTGACGAGGAGAATCCGAAACACTAAAACAAAAAAACCATACTTCATGTAAGGCATGTGCCCTCATGCACAAAGAAATTGGTCTTGTCCAAAATTTTTCCCACTTGGGAATTTTGTATAATTCCAGGCGTTTGGTACTCATACCAAAAGACAGTTTCGGTTCATATTCCTCGTCGGCAAACAGAACCTCTGTGCTTACTATCGAGACATCACTCGGTATAAGCCAGTGGTTTAGTGTTCACGCAAGACGTGTGACTTTTTGGAATTTAGTGTCTAACTAGTGCTAATTTGGGTTCAGATACATAGTCTAACTGGACACCCAGATGGTGCTAGTTACTGACGAGGAGAATCCGAAACACTAAAACAAAAAAACCAACCTTTTTTGGTTTTTGCGCGAGTCAAAAATTAAGCGCAAGGTAAAAAATTGAGAAATATGTGCTAAACTGTGCATTCTACTAGAAAGCTGTGGAAATCTGTGCGTTAAACAGAAAACTGTGGAAATCTGTGCAGTTGTTGCAATCTGTGCAGCATATTGAAAATCTGTGAAACACAGATAAATCTGTGCACCTGGAATCCCTGCTCGGGGTATCGTGCAGGAAGGCAAAATTAGGTAAACCTAGAGTCTGTGGTATTATAGACGGATACGAAAAACTACCCAAAGTTGAGCGCTTTTGACTCAATCTCGGGGTATCGTGGAATCCATAACTGACGTAGCATTTTTTGAGTAATTTTCAACACCTCGCTCCCCTATCATAGCATTTCGTCACAAACCTCTAAATACCCACTGGTAATTACGTATGGTAACTCTCCCCCTGTCCCTGTAAATATAAACAAATAAAAAACGATGTTTGTTATGCTATATTTTTTTTGTTAGTTACTCTCCTCCTCCTCCTCTCACATCATCACAAAATGCAAAACTCCCCCTCCCCCTTATAATGCTACGTCATTTATGGATAATCCCTTACTCATAAGCTTTATTTTCGATATATCCTCTCTAGTGCAACGAAAAACATTTACACAGGCTCAGTTACGTGAATCAATGCGTTTTCGAATTTCATGAATGAGTATTTTGCGAAATATTTCTCAAAAGAAATTTGTCAAGCATTCATTAAAACAAGTCACTCGCTGTTTACATAAAACTCCTCCTAGTTGCCAAAACTAGCAGACAAAACAACTTGGTAAACCGTGCAGCCAAATTCACTGTTTTTCTCTCCGCGTATGTTAATGACTAATATATTCAATATAACGAATTTTCTCGGTGTACATTTTCGACTGTTATTGTTATGAAATGGAAGAGTTTGTATATACCGCACAAGGAAATGAAAATTCATTAAAGTTGAGTACACCAACCAAGAATGGCCATTGTTTTGCTGGCTAAAAGAAACAAAAATGATTACAGTCGTGATTCGCTGGTTGGACATTTTTTAAATGGACCGCTTTTTAGTTGGACCTCCGCTAGTTGGACCATTGTCCAACTAAAAAGCACCTGAACGTCAAAATCTTCTGTCAAATTTACTTTGACAATCAATCTGACAATATTTAGAGATGTGAATAGATGCATTTATACTGCTAACATCTCCTTTGGAGAGTTTTTGACATTTGTCAGTCGGTCCAACTAGCGAATCAAATTCGATAGTTGGACAAGGCTGTGGCCCAACCAGCGAATCACGACTGTAGTCGCTATGAAACAACGATAGAGGATTATTTTTTTTTTGCTTTTTTTTATTTGGCCCATTTGACAGGTATATCCCGGAATCGAAACAATGATGTTCCAACCACTGATGCCAGCGACAATCCTAATCTAGTGTTCTGTATCTACTGGTATAATAAACTAAATGCAGTGTCTTGTTTAGTCAATTGAAATGTTTCGCCATGATATTATTTTTATCAACACTAATACCACAGACTAACAGACATAACACTCGAAAATAATGCTTCACCCACTTTAACGGTCATTTTAAATATATTTGTAGTTGGGACTGTGACCGGTTTTGAAATTGTGGCGCCACTGACATATGAACAAGCATATGGGGGATAGACACTAGTGAAAAATTGTTCCCAAGCCTGAGGGGTAACCCACCAGCAAATAAGTGTTTGGGACCGTGAATAAAAGGTGGAGCTAGTGTTCTGGGAAAATTGCCGGATCGATATTTTTTAAGGTAATTCCCTCATAGTGTTATGTCTGTTAGTCTGTGCTAATACTCCGAAAGAAGAATGTTTGTTTACTTTTCACGATAGGTAGCTGCCAGCTGGGTTGCCACTATTTTTCAAAGAAAATCTGGCAGTTCAAATAAAAATGTCTGGCCAAATCTGTCACTTGGCAGCAACATCAATGTCATCGAAATTTTGCATTCTTTTTGGTCTACAAAGAACTTTAATCGATTTTTGTTTGGGAAAATATTTGTGTGTAACAACCTTTATAATTTAAAAATCTGGTAGAATAAGAGGCTTGTCCCTCTGGGATGTAACGGAGAATTCAAAAAAAATTCTGAAAATGTGGCAAAACAAAAAAAAAATCTGGCAAAATGTCTGGCTTGAGATTCCAGATAAATCCGGAACATTGGCAACGCTGGCTGACAAAGAGAATTGGATTGGACAGAGCGATTGGATTTCGCTGGAGCAATGCTTCCAGCTACAGTTTGAATTTATGGTGAAAAATGAAATTTTAATATATCTTCTCTGTCTTGCAATATTATTGGAAACATAAAATCTATTACTTTAGACTGACTTCGACTACCTTTTCCGAGCAATTAGACCATTGCAAAAAATCTAGGAGAATTGTATGGAGCATCGAAAAGTAAAAATTGGGTAGCATTGCGAAAGGAGCACAGATTTTTTGTGTTTTGTCCAACAGTCTTAGTTAGGGCCGATTTGTTCACCCACATTAAACGTTTAAGCCGGGTGTAAACGCACTGATGGACCTGGTTTAAAAGTTAAGCGAGGGTGAAGAAATCGGCCTTTATAGAAACATATTTTTGGAACTCTGTATGCACTAGAAAAAAGTTGGGCATGGAAGTGTTGAAATTTTACGTGACCGGAATTCTATGTCTATAAGACACACAAAAGCGGAATTGTCACGTCTGAAGGATTTCTTTCGTTTTATGTTCACAAGATATCTATGATAAACAATGAAAAAAACAACGACGTCATTTTATAATCTTTTTTACATTTTCTTTCCATCATCATCAAACAGTTATTGGAGCCTTAGCAAATAAACAAAAACATTAAATTAGTAAAATATTATTTAAAAAGTCTATCAAATGTACTCATACAAGTTTCCGTTGAAATTACTCAAATGCTCACTTTCTAGCTTTCACTTTTTTGTTTCCTGCCACCGACTACATTCGTTACTTGCTACGAAATAAACTATATCATCAACGCTTTGTATTGCTGTTCTCCGAGAGTTGCATTGTGATAACTTCTTCCCTTTTTCATTTGCTGTTATCATCCCCACAGCAAAAAGAATAATTACTTTAGTTACTGCTAATAAATCTTTACTCTAAATCATGTACTCCATTCGATCGAACTACCAAACCGCTACCGTCTGCATATGTAGTATTTTTTTAAAAAATGAGTTGGGCTGGCTGTGGGGACTGTAAGCTCCACTTCAGATTTTCAGTGCTTGTTGCTGCTGCTACCACTTTGATGACGGGAGATGCCACCAGTTAGTCTTTCGGATGATTCATTACGTTTATTTTTTTTTCAATTTTCATATTTGTTTTGTTGTCTCATTAGTTCACTTTATTCGTACGTATGCACACTTTTCCACGCTTAGCCTATAACAGCTTACTAACACACGGGCATCCAGTTCACATTCTTACTTGATCTTAGCGTAGAAGTCGACCTGCTCGTAGAACCAACTATAGTACTGAGCAGCAGCCAGTTGGGTACTGTTGAAGGCTTTCCCCAAGTTTTCCGGCGAAAGCTGACCACTGGAATGGGAGAAAAAACACGTGTACGATCTGCTGATGTTAGGGTATTAGGAATACAGTGCAACCTTTCCACTTTCATATCATTACTGTGCATTTAGCTCGGCATTTAGGCAACTTCCTAAGACAAACAAACCAAGGCGATCTTTAAATTATATACCAACCGCAGTGCATTCGACTGTCCCGATGGCGTTGTTTTGTTTTTCACTCAATGTCATTCCCTTATTCATCTGATTAGTAGCACTTTTGCAAAAAAGCATGATTCTTCTCAAATATACTAAACAACTAATCAAAGTTTTAGGTAAACTTAGCCTCCTGCATATAGACAATCGACCAGCAAAACTTAAACATTAAAACTCACAGTTTTCATACCAATGCACCTTAGTTCATCTTATTGCAGCACTTCTATTCGTCATAAATAAATAAATAAAAAAAGTCCTAGTCAGCCAAACCCATCTGAAATTTAATTTGAGATTCCGGTTGGTTCGGCTAAAATGAAACAACCACGTCGATTTGGCAGCCTTGCAGGTTTTTTCATCGGAAACCTTATCGTTTTTTCATCAAAAATACCTTAGCTAAACCTCACCCTCCCTTCCTAACGTTCAAAAAATCGTCGCAATTTGTAGAAATAATTTAGCTTCTTCAAGGAAAAACCTGGGAAATTCTTTCCAGAAATCTCTATATTCTCCTGATTCATACTATTACCCAAAGAGGTGATGATTTTTGATTTCTGGCGAGCAATGCTTTTGTGGAATACAACAATCTGGCGCAGTTGTTTTGTCGACATCAGCCTGGACAAGAACGGTTCAACCTGGACACAAACCACTAAGCTTGAGACATTTTTTCTCAGTTTGTAATATATGGTAAAAAAATTATTTTTTCTCCAATAAGGTGAAAATTGTTGAAACCCGTCTTTGAGCGTGAAAAGCACAAAACCTATAACTAAATTAATTATGGAATTTTTCTCAGGAAATTAAAAAAAACTTGGTCATTAGACAAAATATTCCAATGATCACCGAACACAACTCATTTACAAACAAGTTGTTGCTTCCCTGTCAAAAAAAAATGCGGACGAGCATGGTCAGGCGATTTAAAAAGTTTGACGTTTGACTCAACTCGCCTGTGCTAAATGCCCCTGGGAACAAATGCAATTTGCGAATGCGATTTAAAGGCAATTTCAATACTTAGACAAATTTTCTGGCGGCTGAAATGGACTTGGTTGTTTTTCGCGTTTTTCAAACATGGCGGTTCATGTTTAGCTTAAGCTTAAAATTGTTTTTTGAACAATTGATGTGTTCTCTCTTGTACTCTGTTTGTCTAGTGCACTTCATTTAGCCAACGAATGTGGGAAATTTTGGAATCGTGTGTAAGTATAGTAGAACAAGATCTCTGACCTACAGTTTCAATGAACGTCAGATTGTGATAAGTTTTGGTGTGCAATGCCAATTTCACCATTGATTTTTCCTATAATTTGGTGGTGATCACCTAGTATACTGGTAAGTATATGTGAGTAGATAATGAATCCGAAAATAAGTATTATTTGTAATTTTCATATTAGGCAATTATGGGCGATTAAATGGCGCGTTCCGTGGGCGATTTAAGGGCGGGTTGGGCGCCAAATAAATGACGGCGGCAAATCGCCCAAATGTTGCATTTGAAATAGCCCCCTAATTGCCAGCAATTTGCTGCCAAATTGAGGGGCAATTAGCGCATCCGAGTTGGCAAATAGCCCCCCGTTAGCCAGCAACTTGCCCTTTTTGACTGGGTTTAGCCTTCTTACCCGATCAAGACATTCAACGGTTCTAGATTTTTTGGATTTCTGTACCCCCCCCACTACCGTTCCCTTAGTACGTAATAAATTCCTTTAAAAAAAAATTCTGCAGAAAGAACATGGTACGTAACGTTCTAGTTTACTCCTCCTTCCCATACACCACAACATGTCACAATTTGCCGTGACCCCCGGCCGCCAAAAAGTGTCACGTAATTTATGAATGGTCCCTAACGTTAGTGAAAGTTATATTTCCGGTGGGAAAGATTCTCGAGGACTCTTTCTCCCGTTTTATGGTCAGTTTTTGAAAATGTGTCAAAAAAGATTCCCAGGATCTCCAAGGCTGTCACAAACAAATGGAATGCTTTCTTAAACTGTGGAAATCCAACAGTCTATAGTGTGTAGAAACAACTCGAAGAGAGAATCTTTAGTACGGACGTTTTAAATACACTGCAAGCGGAACCTAAGATCTAATAAAAATTCGAAAAAGGACATAAAATTGGAGACACTAGTTAAATAATACAAACCAGATAATGGGATTAACTGTTTAACAGATATAGCTTTAGTTTTAATTTGCGTCTTGGGATTAAATGTAAATCAAATAAAAATTGTATTTCAGTTTAATAAGGTCAATTTCCTGCAGCGTATTTTCATTTCGATATATTTTTCGGGCGAATAGCATTCGGGCGAATTGTAAGTGGCATTCGGGTAGATGACATTCGGGCAAATGTTACAGAATAACACACTGCACTTTAGGGCATTGCATATAAAAACCCCTTTATTTTTTAAATCTTAAGCACCCCCCCCCCCCCCTTATATTGTGACAAATGTCAAAATAAACTCAGATGCCAAATTTTACATCATTTGGACAATCTTAGACCCCCACCCACTTCGCTTGTCCAACTAACAAAACATCGGAGTGGCAAAATCTCATACCGAATTTACAATGACAATCGATCTGACAATAATTAGAGATGTGAGCAGATGCATTTACACTGCTAACGCTTCCATTGTAGAGTTTTTGACATTTGTCAATCGGTCCAACAAGCGAATCAAATTCGTTAGTTGGACAGAGGCTGTGGCCCAACCAGTGAATCACGACTGTAGCACTCGGAAAATTACAGTTTATACCTTTTTTGTAAGCAGCATTTTTCTTATAATTTAACCAAAAAAAATTGTTCCTCGAAAAATAGGGAAAGTTAGGCTTTTGGAACATTTTATCACAAAAATCTCATACGGTCGTGTTTCGCTGGTTGGGCCACACCTCTGTCCAACTAACGAATTTGATTCGTTAGTTGGACCGACTGACAGATGTCAAAACTCTCCAAAGGAGACGTTAGTAGTGTAATTGCATCTATTCACATCTCTTATAATTGTCAGATTGATTGTCAAAGTAAATTTGACATAAGATTTTGACGTTCAGATGCTTTTGACATTAAAAATGTCTTACTCCACTATCTGGGGCTAGGTGTCATTCTAAAATCTAAACTATCTCCCATGTAACGAAACTATGTAAGGTTTGCACGCTTATAACTCCGATATTACTAGATGGATTTTAATCATTCATACACCAACCGATTCAGAAACACCTAACTTAAATATTGGTAATAATTTAATATCTCCCCAATAAAAGTAGACTTTTGGAAATTGGTAAAATTAAAAAGTTCACAAAAAATGGGAAAAATACCATTCGTGAGGCAGATTTCTCAGACACAGCCGTCAAAAGAGGGCAGCTTAGTTGCTCAATGAAACACGAAAAGTCATAAATAGAAGCAACGCATGTCCGTTTAAATCAGTTGTTGCTCTTATCCCACACGAGCAACGTCGTCTCCGGGCGATGCAATAAGCGCTATCGATTTTCGGTAACGTTGGCATTTGCACACACTCGCACCTAAGTGACTAAACCATATACGGTTAGTTTATAAATAGAGGTGACGCGTACCCGTTTGAATCAGTTTTTGTTCTTATGTCGAACGGGTAAGATCATGGCTGCAGCGTCTGGGCACTACAATAAGCGGTAGACGCTATGCATTTTCGGCAGCGGTGGCCGTGTGCGGATTTGTCGGGTACCAGCATGATGTCACAGAATGATTTGCAAAGTGGGTGGGCGGGGTGGTTTGGATTTAATTCAATACGGTGCTTAAGAGTGTTGCGTTTGAAAAAAATATATTTATTTTTATGCATGCGTGTGCGTTGTAACTTGTTAATCCATGTTTACGGCGCTTTGTAGCTGCGTAGGGTAAAGAGCCAATTGGTTTTCATGTTTCATATTTCGGTTATATGTTTTTTATCAGTAAGGCATCTGACAACGTGCTTCTGTAGTTATTGCACTGTTCAGCAGCGTAGTATTTTATATAGGAGAGTACACTCAGGTTTTTACGCGGATTTTGAAATTTACGCGGTTTTCATTAACGCGTTTTTTTTTAATTCACGCGGTTTTCATTTACACGGCCTGTATCCCCTGCGTGAAAAATCTGAGTGTAATTGCATCGGAAACAATCACATTCCCAGCAGAATTTTTTGTTTTCTAATTTCAAACACTTTTGTTTCGTACTGCACACAACGGAAAATTTTAAAACAGAACTTACCGTCCCAGCAGCAGTTGAAGCGGGTGTTCTTTTTCGATTCAAATTCAAGCCATGTCTTAAGCGTTACTGGACTTAAAATTGTTTTCCCAGTTTAACCAGTCAGAATATCTGTCCTACCCTATGTATTTAAAACACAGTTCTAATTGCGTTTTAAGGTATACAACAAATACGGTTGGGTATACTAATTTAAATTTTAAAATAAATCTGTTTTAAATTATGAAACAAACCGCTGTACTGAAGATATAATTATGTCAGTCCTATTACCACATAAAACACCTATATAACATAAAACGCTGCAGAATTGGTTTAATAATACAACGTTTACACTACAGAGTTATAACACGTTTTAATAATTAGCAACAAGAAAAATGTCACCAAGATAGCATAAAAACCCGTTTTAACTGGTAGTGCGAACGTTGCATAACAATGTAATTTATCAAATAATTTCATTTTTCCACCACTAATCGATCAAGAAATACTTACACTTAAGATTGTTTACTTAAGTTCATTAGTACATTATTGAAAATTTAAATGGAAAATGAAATTTCATAATTTATGGAGAATCTGTATATTTCCGTTGGCGGGCGTGGGTTTCCTCATCACAGCTCTCAATATGGAACTTTTCTTTTGAATATATTTTCTGGACAGACCAGCCTATTTTTACTAGATGGATCAGCCAAATAATGCCAATCACCTAGTGAGATACTTGATTAATTAATAGATTACCGTTAAAAGACCTTCAATAAATTATGTTTTAATGGGGAGGGTATATAGAAAATTGTAACATATGAAAACAGGCGAGTGAACAAGAACGTGTGTCGATATGTGTGATAGATAAAAAAGCTATATTTTTAATGTCACCGTGGTCGTGTCCTGTACACAACCCTTTAATTTTTGCAGAGGTCCAACTAAACAGCGGTCCAGTTAAAAAGTGTCCAACAAGCGAATCACGACTGTAGTATTCAGTAGAAAAGAAATTATCAGAAAATAATGGGTAGATAAATAATGTTTCATTACATTATATTGCGGTTTTTTTTCTTTTCTGTTTTATATTTAAAATTTCTAATGAATTATGGCCCAATGAACAAATAAATCTAAAACTTTTTTATTCAAGCCTTATTTGAATTCTATGTTTTCAAAAATTTAAACTTTAATGTCTAATGGATTTTGCTTTGTTACTGCAAAACTTCACAATAAAAAAAACTATTAGACTATTGGCTATTAGACATACCTTCGCGAATTAAGATTCAAGAGACGGCATGAGAATATTTTTGCCAGAAAACCGACTTGTTCATTTTATTCACATTACTATGATCTTGGCTGTGGTATAATTCTTAAAAATGTCTATTTGAAGTTGAAGAAAACTCCTCCTTAACTTTATTTTGACTATCGTCAGATAGATAAGCCTGAACCAGATGAGCATAATTTGACCATATTACTAAGGATGCATATCAAAACAATTGCAAAGTAAAATTTTAAACCGCACGATTTTCACATTAAAATTGCCAAAATCCCGAGGAAAATCATATTTAGATACGAGAAGAGATTACTGCTCAAGATACCCGAACTAACGAAGATATCGATTGAACCAAAATATTTCAAAGGGGACTCCAATGTGTTAGTCATGCAAAACCAATGAGTGTAGTACCTTTTCTTATTTTATTCAACACAATTATTTGACAGTTTCTATTAGTTCTGAAGAAGCCGCTTCACGCTGTTACACACCACTCTTTGGAGTCACTTCGGGACTTACGGTTCCATTTCTTCTAGTGGCGGTGGGGAATATTCGGGCCTACGAATAAGAAAGACAGGAAATGTACTATATTTGCAGTGTTGATTTTTTTAGAAGCAGTACATGCAAAGAAACTCGTAGTCTGTATGTCACTGACAACGTAGAATATGTGAGGCGGGACCATAAAATTTTCCAACCCCCTGATATTTCGTGCACAACCAAATAACATGTTCTATGATATAGGTAGTGAGATTGTATTACTTGTTGCTACAATATAGCAATGATTGAATTAAATGTTAAAACCTCATCCAGCACATAAAACATTGAAACTAGAAGCACAACTAATTAAAACCTTAAGCGGACGGTACAGATTTCCAAAATTTTTGTGTAACCAAAGCTCTAAAGGCTAATTGCTTCCCTTGGATGAAATTTGGTCACCAGCAACTCGAAAACTGGTTTTCAGCGAAAACCGGTTTCCATCCAGTCAAGAAATTTGCCGTAATAAGAAAGATGAAGACCACATTGCCTTCAACATTCACAGAGAGTATGATTAACAGTGTACCAGAACTATTATCATTGCCTATCTTCGTGTTGCAAATAATAATAATTCAATCAAGGTTCAAAGAAGTTCTTGCTACAGAGGAAAACCCCAACTTTTTCTTCTATCGAAGAGCGAGATAAGGAAAAACTGATTTTACTACGGACTAGACAAGCTGACGATGATTACAATATAATCGGAATGAATATAAAATCTAATACGTTGGTACAAAAGGTACCAATTATTTGCATCCGTTACTTCTTGTGTATCGATAAGTAAGTTTCTTAAATATTGATATGCAATTCTATGTTTGGCCTCATAGCGGAAATAGGCCGACGGACAAAAACTAGAACATAAAGAGGAAGAAGACTAGTAACTGCATATCTCGAATTGTTTCAATTGAAGAGTTTAGCCTTTCATATTTATCTTCTATTGCCCCAACCCAACCATTGTCGACTTTCTGGATAAAACACAAGATTCGCTCTTGAACCGCATCCGAAAACACCAACGCTTAGCAAAGCTACAAAACTTACATTCCAATAACTTTTTAAACGAATTAACATCCGAAAGTATGACAGAATTTGTTGCATTTTTTTAAAGCAGAAATGCAGCATTCTAGTAAGAGCACAGTGAATTGCAATTCAATCTCAATTATGACATGGCTACTATCCAGCGTGTTGAGTTGTGATAGCACAGAGAACAGACATATAAGCTAGAACAAACTTTCCCAAAAAACCTGTGTAAACATTTAAATGAAAATACGTTGAAAATCACCATCGCATAAAGGTTCGCATGCGTGAGTCACCATTGTATCCAAGTTTGCACACAAGTCCCTTATAGCGATTGCTGGCCGATCGAAGCGCCGGCCAGTGGCAAGTTGCTACTTGCTGTTCTCATTTTAAAGCGACAGTTTTATTTCTTACACAAGTTGAAAACTTTACTTGTATATCAGTTCTCAGTGGTGATAGTGAGATCTTTGTAATACCGATTGTAGAACTTCATGTCATCGAAATAAAATAGCTCTGTAGTAATGAAATTACGTATCCGATTTTTCGGTTCTTCATACAGAGATCCTAATTTTTTTTTGTGACAGCTCTCGACACCGCACAGTGATCACCTTCCATACAAAAGTCGGACAAAACCTCAAAAGTGTCCCGAATTTGATGAAAACTTCACATTAAAGTAATTTTGTGACGCTGAATTTATATTTGATGCTTATTTTTTGTTTTTTTATTGCCTCAAAATTTTGGCACCTAGGGTGGCTCCAAAATTCAATATTTACGAATATAAAGTGCACTACATCCGAAAATTTATTTTCAAAAAATTTGGTATAGTGAATTTTTTAGCAGAATACACATTTTTTCAATTATTGATATTGATAAGACACATCTATAAATTATATTACGAACCCTGGGTAATTAAAGGCTACCAGGCGTCTCCTTTAGACATATCATGTAAAATCACCTTTTTTCATATCTCGGGGCAAAAAGGGGCTAAACAAGATATTCATTTTCGGAAAGTACACTAATTTTCAAGTATCATGAACAACAAGCGATCTTTCCGAACTGTTTCAAAAAAAAGTACAGTTTTTTTGAACATTATAACTTTTATTTATTGCACGATTTATTATTTGTTCTTCATGTCTGAGCGAGAAGAAAGGCTTGCATCGACTAAATCGAATGACAACTATAAGTCAAGCGAATAACCTTTCAAATGAAACCAGTTCGACCCCAATCGGAGTCTTAACTAAAAAGATATATTCATTTGAATAACTTAGGTTTGAAAAGAGTTTTTCGCAGAATTCCTCATCTATTTCACTTTTGAAGTTCTGTAAAAAATCGAACTTTCGTCCTCAGAACCTAATATTTTGAGAAGACTCTATTCAACCTGTTAAGAAACAGAGAAAAATGTTAAATCATGAAAAATCTAAAATATTTTTTTAGGTTTTGTCCGGATAGGCGACACTGTGCACCGTGTTCAATCAACACACAGTGACAATATGACACAGCTGCTGAGGCAAACACAGGATTGTTAAGAAAGACGACAAAACGTGCCAAATTCGCGCGAGATTTTGCGCGATTCTCAAAACAAATAGATTCAAATTCCTATAAATCTTCTAAACTTGTAATGTTTTTATGTGAAAATTATAGAAAACTTCTCATGTATTGTCCACCGTCTTTTATTAATAGGCTAAACATATCGTGGCTTGGTACTTTAAAATATTCCTAGCTTTCAGAGTTATTTTGAAATAGGGTTACTGCTCCCTAATTCATCCTTTATTCATTCCACCTATTTGAACACATTAGTTAGAGCAGTATCTGCTGTCTCTATTCACCGCATTAGCTTAAATGATAGGATGAATAAGGGTACGTTTTATTCGACTTTTCGCTTCGCTCAAACGCGAGCATTTTACATTTTTCAGGCAAACTTAATTGTACTGCTTCTTATGAATGAAGAACTTAACTTTTAACTGTACTGCTTCTTATGAACGAAGCAAAGATGATACCTATTTAAGCGCAATCCAGTTACCCAAAGTCGAGTTATCAACGAAATAGTGTGACATCACGACTAATGAGATGAATAAGGGCTCGTCTACCCTATTATAACGCAAAAAAATTTTGGACTCAATGTTATAATTGTTTTATTAACGAAATTAATTTAGATAGAATCTGACACCCGTTTGATTTTGATATGTCGTTATTGAGAATGCAAACCACATTCATTCCAAAAAGCGATTCGTCATAATGCAGAATAAGGATGATTAACAAAGATAATATGCACAATAGAGTGACAAGAAAAAAAATACCCCTATCGGCCCACCCCTGAGTCGATTCCTTGTCCCACCAGGAGTACTTGCTCCAAATTTGAAGCAAATCGGACAAGTCTAGCTACCGGACCAAAGTGCTCGAAGTTTGTATGGGATTTTTCGACAATTTACATGGTGAAAACCCACTAGCGCGCATTTTCGCCGCTAGGTGGCACTGTATGAATCGCATTATCACTGTAAGTGAAAATAAGAAAGATAATTTAATTGTCTCCAACTTTGTCGAATAGTGCTAGTCAATCCGGCTTTGTTAAAAAAAAGTTATTAAACTTTTAACGAAGTGATGTCTGAGTCAGTTTTGCATGGGGCCTAGCAGTGCATGGTTGTGTATCGGTACTCGATTCCCACCAACTATTAATTTTTGTGAGCTAATGGTTAGATTTAGCTGAATAGTATGTTCAGAAGAATTGTAGTATGTGATACGAGTAATGTTTTGGTTAGAAAATTTTAGTTCCACCGCATAGAGGGCGCCAACACTAACTTTTCAACGGAGATAGACGTATTTTATTGTAATTCATTCCAACAAGCTGTTATTGCCAGATTCATTTTTTTGTCTGAAATCTGGCAAATTTTAGAAATTTCGAAAAATAAATATGATATCTGCAGTATGTTATCATAATCGTATGAAGCTGTCGATTTCGTTGTTAAAATGAAATATGTAATTCAGCTATTTTCTTTGAGCCTCTACCAATGTTTTACACAATTCCGATGACATGGTAAAGGGGTAAATCACTTCTACACTGGTTCTATAGGAACACATTACAAGGACAATCTACAGACACGAGAATAGTCAATGTTCTCTTTCATAAAAAAAAGTCGAAAAGATTTTACTCGATATGAATGCTATAAACTAGAAAAACTCATAGTAAGAGAACTGCGGAGAGAAAAACAGCATTTTTGGCAACGTATGCCCCGGCATTGTGTTGCCATACGTCCAATGTTATAAGGATAGGCAATGTTCGATTGGATTCGTTTTTTGACAGCTAAACGCGAATCCAATCGACCCAAAATGGAGTCTCCGCAGTTCTCTTTCTAGAGTTTTTCTACTATAAACAGGTCATATCGATGGTGGGTTTATTGATTTGAGGTAACCAAAAGCCGCCATCGGAATTGTGTACTCGAAAATATTGGTAGAGGTGCAAAGAAAATAGCTGAATTACATATTTCATCTTAGCAACGAAATCGACAGCTCCATACGATTATGATAACATACTGCGGATAGTATACTTCTTTTTCGAAATTTCTCAAATTCGTCAGATTTCAGACGAAAAATAATGAATCTTTTAATAACAGATTGTTTGAACTGGTTGCAATGTAAAACGTTATTTGGTAGTACGTTCATCTCTATTTCAATTTTTGTTGCAAATTTGATTCTGAGGAATAGGTTGTTATGCTGGCCAAATTTGCTAGAAACATGTAGTATATGATAAAAATGTGTGATTGATTTGTATCATATAAATTTTGGCGAAATGTGTGTTAATAAAACGGTCATTGATATGTATCTGAAAGAAATCTGACAAAGAAATTGGTTGTACTGCCAACCTCGCTAGCTACATACATTAATCTGTCATCAATTATTAAGCAGGGCATACGCTAAGAGAAGAGAAGACAATCGCGTAGCCAATTTGATCCAGTCCTAACCTCAATATTGAACCAGCTTCTGATTGGTCGTTTTGCTACACCGAGATAAAATAACTAATGAATTCCATAAGAATCACTTATGATTCGGCGCCACAAGTATCCCATATGAAAATCATAAGTTTGACTTATGACTCGGAGGAAAAAATGGCCATCGAGTCACTTAGAATTTTCATAAGTCATGCTAATGAAATTTTTAAGCCATCTTTATACCTTTCATGCGACTGTGCTTATGTAAATCATTATGCTTGAATATAAATTTAATAAATGAGATGTTATGAAATCCATAGATATATCATATGGCGCTAGTTCGAGAAAATATACCCAGCATCATATTTTTCATTTTATAATATATATTTTTTATTTAAATGAATTAATTCACATGAATAAAGAGCACTTATCTCTAGTTTGATGTTTTGATGAGTTTGTGAAATCTCATAATATTTCCAATAAGCTGTAAATGAATGAAAAAGAAGTCTTGAAAGTTTAAGAAAATTCAATACATTTCTTATGAAAGTGATGTAAAATATGAAGCAATGAATTACGAAGAATATTTACTTACATTTCATGTCCCCAAATTTGAAAAAAAGAATATTAAATTCAATCCACTTCCAAAAATGCCTAGTTTCCTATTTTCACTGATTTCATATGGTAAAATTATGACATTTTCACAATAATACGAATATGAACATCATTACATACGTCTATAAATTCCATAGGGCGAACTTATGAAATGCATAAGCGTCCAATGAAAACAAAATTGTGTAGCTTCATAAGTTGCGACTTATGAAATTCTTAAGTAGATTTGCGTCAGTGATAGTCAAGAGCGTACAACATATTTTCAAACGGGATGAAAAACAGTGCTGCTGAATCTATTTTGGCTACTTTCCATACACATGAACATTTCATGCAAATTGAATAAATACCCTGTATGACGATATAACTATGTGTATTGTTAAGAGAGACACGAATAAACATAAAATTCAATTTTTAAATGCAGCTAGTATTTGAATTCTTGACAGAGGGTCGATATTTGAGGTACAATTATTTTTAGCAATTGTGAAAAATATGCAAATGGAATCTGGCAACGATGGATGCTTGTTGTCTTTGGAATTACGACAGGCCCTGGTAGATAAAATTAAGAAGAGCAAGAAGCCTGTTGCCGTCTCTTCTCTTAGGGCATACGAAAGGCAAGAAAACCAAATATACGAAGCCAGTTGTCTCTTCTTGTCTTAGCTTTAAGTACGATTCACACGATACATCAGGCTTTCGTCACCCATACGGAACGTCAAGATTAGTTACATGCAGTTAAATAGAAGCATTCACGTACATCAACGGCACGTTTTGACGTACGGCACGTGTGAACGGGCAGAAGAAAAAGTATTAAACTTATCCTAACGGAACGGTGACGTTCCGTTGACGTGGACGGAAGGTGATGTATCGTCTGAATCGTCCTTTACCCGGATCTAATTTGAAATTTTACTGCACTGGACGACAAAAGAAGATGAAAAAACTTGGATCAGTCCCCAAAAGTTACTAGTAGTTATTGCATTCTTTTTATAAATGCATGGTTCTCGTGAACTCAGTTGACTGCAGCTGTTTTTATTGCGCACGAATACGTACAATTCAAACACATAGTCAACAATGACTAATTTCCACCTGTGAGTGGTTTAGAGGTTGTAACTCAAGTTGTTGTGCTCCGATCTTGATGAATTTTTGAGATTTTTTATAGTATGTACGCAGTATAGTGAATACCAAGTCTCGGAATGGAACCGTATATCGTCAATTGCGGTTGAAGGTCATTCGGATTTAATTAGCCTAATAAAGAATGCTAATCGCTGCACTTTCGGGCGGATCCGTCTTCCAGAAGGTTGCAAATATCCAGCAAATAAGTAACCCATCCAAAGTCTCGAGCATTAAACAGTGGCCTGAATCCAGGTTGCTCGATCATGTGTTTTGATTGATCCTATGCGGTAACCGATTTCAAACAAATCCGTTGTTCAAATTTTTCGTCGATTAGATCACGAAGAAATTATGATTTGGCAAGGGATCTGTTCCTGTGGTAAGAAAACCAGCGTTTTCGTGACAGATAATACTACGAGTTTGGAAGTAAAGGAAGTTCCTCAACAAACGGATGTTAACCTTCATTGAGTCCCATTATGGATCGTTATGTTTGGACAAACTTACCCAGCTGCCATTACAGCAAGGGTGTGCTACAATTATGCAACAATGTAGTCCAGTTCACCCCAAAAGCGAAGTATTGGACGATAATAAAGCGCAATCTCCAGCGACATTAGTTGAATGTAGAATGCAGAAAAGTAAGTGAATTTGTTCGAAATAACGACGAATGGTTTTGTTTCAGTTGTTTTTTCGAAATAAATTATTACCTTTGCTTCATCCTTAGAAAATTATTCGATTGAAAGAAAGGTTAAGCAAATATATGCATTTGAAAATGTAACATTTCTAAGAATCTAGCCTTCATTGTCTGGTTAGATGCCATGAAAATCGAATTCTTTCAACTACAGTTGCAGATTCCCTTCCTGAGCAACAATTTACCGGCAACATTATCCGCAAAAACATAACGTATGCGGAATGAAATTTGGACAACGCTTCCAGCATTTAAATAAAAATGCAACCCTGCGTAAGGCATCATATTAAATGTCATACTCTAGGCACACTTATTTTAAACATCCAGGGTTAATTACGACCCGCTAGGAGATATTATGTGAACAAAATGGCAGCGAACGCCCAATCTGGCACATAGCTATTATGCCAAAAAAAGTTTTGACCCATTGGAGGATTATGGCATACCTTTGGTACAAAAGGCTGATAACCCTCCAAATGTACCACAAGTGCGTCCAAATGAGGATTTCTGGGATAATTTGAAGCAGTGAGTATATGCCAATAATTTTCGACCTAAAACTAACAAACATAATAATAAAAATTAAGAAAGAAATTAAGAACATTGCCAACATCAATTTTTTCGACTCCTTTGCCAGAAGTTCCTGCAAACTGTCGTAAAGCTTCTCGAATAGGCTCAATTTTTTTTCTACATTAAGTTAATAAGCTGATAAATGTTTTCATATAGAGAGAACATTTGATAAAGGGTTTTCTACAAAAAAATTGCCATTTGAAGTTTGTCCAAATTTTATTCCGCATACGTTACTTGTATTTCTTGGGAACATCTCAGCGACCCCTGGCAATATAAAACTTCTCTTTCTATTCGAAATCCAAATAGATACACGTTTCATCGTCCAGAACAGTTATGTGCCCAACAAAAAGAAACACCTTTAACAGGCCAACGAGGGTACCCGGGTACCCACAAATTGAAATGTTCATAACTATGGCTTCCTTTAACCGATTTGGACACTTTTTTTAAGCCGGCGCTAATCTATTCCGACAATAAGTTAGTGTCGGTTTCTGATGAGGCGAAGCCGAAACGCAACTAAGTATGAAATAAGGATTTGTGCCCTCCTGTACAAAGACTGGTTTTTACCAACAAATTTTCACCCTAGTGAGAAATTTTGGTTTTTACCGAATTTTCCTCCTTAGGGTGAAATATAGCATAGTGCTTTCGCATAGACCTGCTAAGCCAAGACAAGGTTCGGCTTCACTGTGTCTCATCGGCATAAACAGAGCTTCTGCTCGAACGGGACATCACGTTTGATCAGTCGTTCTATTGAAACACAAAGTGTGTTTTAGTTTTAAGGGATTTGCGTCAAGCCGGCGCTAATCTATTCCGACAATAAGTTAGTGTTGGTTTCTGATGAGGCGAAGCTAAAACGCAACTAAGTATGAAATAAGAATTTGCGCCCTCCTGTACAAAGACTGGTTTTTACCAACAAATTTTCACCCTAGTGAGAAATTTTGGTTTTTACCGAATTTTCCTCCTCAGGGTGAAATATAGCATAGCACTTTTAGATGTTTTGGATTCAGGAACTCGTCCACTTTTTGATTTTGTAAAATTGAATTGGATGAATGGATCTGGTTCTTGGTAATCCGGATTTTCCGGAGTAATGTTCCAGGACTAGGGCATGATTTGTAAATTTTAATAATTTCCTAGTAATATGAGTATCAAAACTCTTCAAATTCTGTTATTTGTCAAAGTCTGTTATCACGGGACCCTATGGCAGTTTAAAAAATGGAATTGGAATGGAACGGCCACTCACGGACCCACGTGAACCTGCTCCTTAATGTCTGTTCCGGGGTCAAAGACCAAATGGTTCCAAAACTACGAGATATAGCCTACTGATGCAATTCTAAGAATTTTGATACCCATATTGCTAGTAGTCTATTGAAATTCACAAATATTATCGCAGCACTGGAACATTCTTCCGGAAATCCAGGTTCCCGGGAACCAAACGAAGTAATCCGATTCATTTTTACCAAGTCTAAAGGTGGATGAGTTCCCGAATCCAAAACACCAAAAAGTATCGAAATCGGTTGGAAATTACCTTATTTATTGGTATTTCAGTTTTGTGGCCTGTTACGTAGTAAAAAAATTCAGGAGCCCCTCCTCACACCCCTCTTACTATTTCAACAATATTATTAACACAAAGGCTTGACTTAGTGAAGTTCTAAGATGTCACAAAGTTTCAATTTCTAGCTATGGATAAAACATGGGAATTTCATTAATTGAAACCTAAAAAGGTACCCGGATACCGCGTCGGACACATAACGGATAAGGATGCATCCGTTTGATTTGGTCAGCACTTGAGCATACAGCTTTCCAACCTGCATTTTTACTGTACTGCTTTGCTTTATGATCCGGTTCTGAAACATTTCCGAATGCGCATATTTCGAGCTGTGCAGTACAGAGTTTGTTGACCGAAACAAAGTCCGACGCCTTGATTACACCTTCCGGGTAACAGAGGTTCCTTGACATGTTTCAGAACTGCATTTGCATTTCAGAACATTGAATATTTAAGAAGTGAATTCATTCTATTTGTGAATCAAAATTGAATGACACCGAAATTTTCGCAACATTTTTTTTTGCAGTTTTCAAAAAGGTTACAAAATTCGGTTGATTTTTACCCAATGGTAAAAATGTCGCAATACACCCAAACATGGCCGGTTGTCGGCACTGCTTTTTTGTGGCAAATGCTGAATTCTCTATAACCTTATCAATATGGGTATTTTCGGAACGAGTGGATGTCACAAATTGATTTTTGACACCATTTTGAAATCCAAGATGGCGACTTTCGGTTTAGCGGAATTCTTTATATCCCAATCAATATGAGTATTTCCGACAAGGTTTTCACGAGCCGATGCCAAAAATCGAAGTGTGATGCCATTTTGAAATCCAAGCAGGCGACATCTCTATTCTAAAAGTACTCACATGGGAGGTTTTCAGATTCCGTCATTATAAATATAGCTTCAAGATGTCGAATTTTTTGTATGGTGGTGAATATCAGTTTTGGATATGTAAACAAACTACTATTACAACCTTTGCAAACCAAAAATATCCACATTGTACGAAAAGATGGCCCTAAAACTTTGCAATTCGATTCCTATCCCCACCAGGATGTCTGCTTCAAATTTGAGCTAAATCTGTCATGTCAAACTACCAGTCTGTTCACCGCTAGGTGTATACCAGCTTGTCACGTCTATTGTTTAGAAATTTCAGTTTTTTTAATTGTGCCCATTTCATTTTTTTAGAAAATTGGGGGGGGGGGGTACCCTCTACCTCCACTCTCTCTAACTACGTGCCTGCATGGACTTTTGTCCTATTTGTCTGAAGCTTTTGTCAAAAAAATTACTGCCTGAAACTCACTCAATTGCAATGAATAGGATCCGCCAGTGCGTTAGTGATGCGTAATATGCGCACCAGCGTTTCACATACACACATTGTGCTTCTGATGAGGAATGATGTTCAAAGTGCCTTTGCTAGTTGTTGAAATAACTAAATTTCATTTTCCCTTTGAATGTTGGTGATTTTCATTCATATTTTGCCAGTTTTGCCAAATTTTCTTAGGGTGTCGACAACCGACCACTTTTTTCTAAATGGCAAAAAATAATCATTTTACTAAATTGTTAGTAGAATTTTTCATATTGACGGAATAAATTAAATCCCTTCACCAGTTATTAGCTAAGACTTCTAGCTTTCCATTGGTATGCCTCTGGCCCTATATTGTGCAATGGGAGGAATGTTATGAGTCAAAAACAAAAGTGTACCGATAATCGAACACTTTCCCCTAGCCATTCGTGTTTCAACATTTTTAAATGAAACTTCAAAAATCAGAACTGGGACCTTATTAATATTATTCGTCATCAGCTTAAATATTTACAAAGCGGCAACGGAGTCTCAGGTTAATTTTCATAACCATAACTCGTTTCTCTGAGGGATTAGTGTTCCCAGCGATTGAAGTTATTAAAGGGCGAACACGAAATTATTGCGACATTTTTACCATTGGGTAAAAATCAACCAAATTTTGCACACTTTCTCATTGATGTGTATTGTTTATATGCTGTCAAACTCGAAGTCGTGTTTTTCGATTCAACGAAAATGGAGGTGAACCAACGCGAGTCGAGAGAACAAATTCTTTCCAAACACCTGGAATTTCCTGACCTGTCGCACCGGCAGTTGGGAAAAATGTTGAACATTCACCATTCAACCGTCTCATGATTGTTGAAGCGGTTCCAGGAGCGGTTGACGTTGGACCACGGCAAAGGAGCTGGAGGAAAACCGGGACCGGAGAACAAAAAGACGGAGGGAAAGGTGAAGCGGATGATTAAAGCAAATCCCAACGTCTCAAGCCGTGATTTGGCTAAAAAGATCGGCATGTCGCAGAGCTACGTCCAAAATGCAAAGAAGAGAGCTGGACTACATACATATAAGGTACAGAACTTCCCAAACCGCGATGAGCGGCAACAATCGACGGCTAAAACTCGGGCACGAAAGCTCTACGAGAACATGCTGACAAAATATGGCTGCTGTGTGATGGACGACGAAACGTATGTAAAAGCCGATTTTAAGCAAATTCCGGGGTTGGAGTTTTTCACCGGCAAGAGCAAGTTCTATGTGGACGACAAATTTAAGAAGAAGAAAATGTCAAAGTTCGCCTCCAAATATCTCATTTGGCAGGCCATCTCTTGCAGACTGAGAAGTGAGCCTTTCGTGACAAAGGGCACAGTAAATGGCGAGATCTACAAATCTGAGTGCCTCGAGAAGCGCCTTTTGCCGTTCTCCACTATTTTGGCCAGATTTGGCATCATGCCACTATTCTAAAAGTGTCCTGGAGTGGTATGACGCCAATTCTGTCCATTTTGTTCCAAAGGACATGAATCCGCCAAACTGTCCGGAGCTGCGCCCGGTGGAGCAGTACTGGGCAATGATGAAGCGGGAACTTCGGAAGAGCAAGAAGATAGTCAAAGACAAGAAGGACATGTTAAGAAAATGGAAAAAAAACTGAGAAACTGGTACCGGATGACACTGTAAAGACTTTGATGGAGGGCATCAAGCGAAAATGCGTTCAATTTTACACTCAAGGCTCCATCGATTAACTTTTCTTTAGATTTTTGAAGTAAATATATGTATAAAACTACCCTAAAATTTTGATTTGATTTTAAACATTATAAGAAAATTGGCATGACATTTTCGGTGTCGCAATAATTTCGTGCTCGCCCTTTAATATACATCTTAAACAAAATGATAGATGAACATGTTAGGAGAGACTCCGATAAATAAAACACGGTCCAAACTCGAATTCGCCCCATCCACAAAAATCGCGAAATCCGCGAAATACGCGAAAATCGCGAAATCCGCAAGTAACAACCCTGCAAACACAATAGTCGATCAAATAAAACATCCCTATAGACAATTAGTGAGATCAAAAAACTAGCTCATTCAAGAATTTCTACAACACAAAATGCTTAGTGTGGAAGTTTTCCGTGACTTAACTTTTTGTCGTGACACTAGGTGACTTTACGCTTGTCCGGACATGCCGCATTTAATGCCAAAATATACTGACTCCTGCTAGCCTGAGCTTTGTGTGGTTTTCGACAAACTTCGCTTGATTACGTTAAACTGCTCTGCGTTCCATACAACTTATTTAAAGTTGGTTGTAGTTTCCCAAAAAAAAATTTCTTTGTCAAGGATACGTTCCGATGAGCGTACGTAATAACGTATATCTGTAATACATCATCTAATGATGATTTGCATCTTTCGTGCTAACAAATAAAAATCGAAAATGTTTTTTTTAAAACAGAGGTGCACACTCCACATGGCGATATGTACGGCCTCTTGTTTTTCCATCTTCGGTTCATGTGCCCCGAAAAAAGCATGTTTCGCTGCCTTAGATTTGAAATGATACGGTTAAACTATGTTTACAAAATGTCTTGGCTTTCGCTATTTGCGCTAATTTAATTATTAACAACGATATTAAGCGATAGCTACAACAACTGTAAACAATAACCGTTTGCAAACGTTTATCATAATAGCATGTTCTGTATTTCTAAAGTTCCAATGACTTTAATCTTTGCTTCCCAAAGAGTAGACCCGCGGCATTCATTTATACTGCTGAACCAGCCAAAATTTCAACTTTGTACTACTTCAGTGGATAAATTGAATAATAAAAATATGAAAATAGATTGATAAGAGTACTAGAAATGAAAAACAAACAGTAATAACAACGCCACGAAGACAGTCACGAATGATTCTCTACGGCAAGTAATAATTAGTCAAAAAGCAAGCGATTATCAAACTTACATAAACACCTTCGCTTTGAGGAAATCACAGCCCTGCTGGAAGGTTCTCACCGACACCGTGCTGACGGTCGTCCACGTTGAACAGGCAAAATCACCAATCTTCTTCGGCAGTCCCGGTGCGTACTGTTCAATCTGGGGCATACAAAAAATAATAAAAACAAAATTCAACAGCGACTGCACGTTTCAGTACCATCGGCAAGGTGAACTATACTTACGAAATCAACGACCACTGGTGATTTTTGCTCGACCAGCAGTTTCAGGCTGGCAAAGCCCTTTTTGGTCGCATTCCAGAGAATTTTGCTGAAGTCTATCGAAAACTCAATGTATGGTCCAATGGCCTGAAGGTAAACACAAAAAAAAATTGGCGTGACAAACAAACAAATAATATACGAGTCTTACTTTGCTGGCAATCTGATAGTAGATAGGTATATTTTCCTCAGCCCACTTGTAACCCCGTGCGCTATGCTTGAGCGTACAGGTCCACGCGTCCTCTACCGCTGGAAGCAGGCCCGCCTGCTTCAGCAGCTGACCGGTGTTCGACCTCTCGAACATGCCACCTGCTTGTAACGTGTCGAAACCGATCAGGGCACCGGTCAGACCGAAAAGCAGGAATGTACCCAGCACGACACTGCAGCATACCCGGACGGGACCGGACGAACGCGTTTTGGCGGCCTTGGCGGATTTGTTCTTCTTGGAGGCGACTTTTTCCTGTACTTGCTGCAATGGAATTAAAGTGAAAGAAAACGTTAGAGCGGAGGAGCGTAGTTTGTCTTTGTTGGCTCTGCAAACAGATACTACTCTGAACTTTCTGCATTGAAGGATAACATTTCTAATCGTTATTACGGTCAGTCCTCTGCGTAAAATGGATTGGTTGATGCAATTGTAGCATCGAAAGTGAACGTATTTCTTGTGTAAGGATCGTGTAGAAAATTTTGAATATAATCTACTTGTACTCAAAAATGAATACATAAACATATAACCCTTGCCGCCCAATCAATATACTATTTTTTATAGCTATAAAAACCTCTTAGATCAAAACAATTGACCGACAATGTAATACACACCTTTCAATGTGTGCATAGTTAACACGTGCTAAAATGCACGACCACCGTCTAAAACCAAAACAAGTGCATATTTAATACGTTCATGAAAGTAATTTACCTTCTTGTCTTTGTTAGTGTTCTGCGGCTTCTTGTTTGGATTTTTCTTCTCTGCTGCCTTTGGTGCCATTATCGTCGGGTAATGCTTTGCTCTGCTTCGCTTATCTAACTTATATGTACACACCCACGCTCAGCTTAGGTCTACAGAGCGTCAGCCGGGACGAGATCCAGATTGATCGAAGGCGCGCGCAAAACCAACGTTGTTGCGGTGATAGTCTAGTATGTACTACTATAAATACAATGGTCACGATTACAATCTGTGAAAAATGATGAGAAAATCAGCCTACGCCCAGTTTGGGTCAGTTCCATGTCTTCCAGCAATACAACACCAGTCAATACACCTGTTTGCCAACTGCAGGTACTCAATATAGATCGAGAATTATTGAGTAGAATGTTCATATCGACAGAAGCAGGTTCTAGTTGCCAAGTTCTACAAGGTGTTTGACAAGTGATGAAACTGGATTCGATCTCAACTTCAACCGACCGATTTCGACATGTTATGCGATGGAACTGGTAGTGTTGCTGCTACTGCTATAGTTCTGGTGGTAATGGTTATGACGGCGAGTTTGTGGATTTTTTTCAGAGTGCTTAGAAGAAAGAATTAATCAAACATACTTAATTTTCAAACTTGAAATAATTCAAGTGCTTCCAAGTTTTATGTACCTATTAATTATCGAGGGTTGGGAGCCGTAAGTTTGCTATTAATGCAAATAGATGCAGGAATCTTAATAAAACACACCGACACCGGTATAGATGAATAGCCACAGAAAAGGCCGTGCGGATAAGCTATCGATGCATTGGTTAAACTATAATCCAAGTTCGATTTGTGCTTGATTATAACGGAAAACCTTCACCTTGGTTTGAACTAAACCTCCACACCATGCGTTATGTATTATACGTAATCGAAATAGATGCAATTCATGCCCATGAATTTGACACCGATTTGTTGCTTCCATCATCCATGTTTATTGTGCCAATCTAGATATAATTCATATTTTTATTTTTAACATTTCAATAAAAGGTTTCAAAATTCGCAAATTTCGTTAAATTAAAAGTGAATTTGCGATCGTTATCAGCTCTCGATATACTGGACGTACATAATATTCAATCGAAATTAGTTACTTATATCAAATGTTGGCGGGGGTCACCTATTTTCGTCCGCGTCCCTTATCACTTATTATTAGGTTTCATCTAAAGTGCTATATCTTTAAAAATTAGCCACCTCGGTTATGCAACTATTTTTTCCGTTCTTATTTTATTGCAAATTTTATTGTAGTCTTCATTTTATTATTTTTAAAATTGCACATATTTTGTTGTATGCAATTTTGAATGTTCGTTGATTTGATAGCATTGTAGGGGTTCAGCTATCTGCCTGGTGATGTCAATCGAGCTAACATTTCTTTGGACTGAGCAACCTAAAATTGTTATGTTTTTTGCCTTTCTCATATAGAAAGGTTACGCAATCACTCTGAAAAACGTCAACCTAATCCCGGCCCGGAGGGCCGAGTGTCATATCCCATTCGACTCAGTTCGTCGAGATCGGAAAAAAGTCTGTATGTGTGTATGTATGTGTGTGTGTATGTGTGTGTGTATGTATGTGCGTATGTGTCAAATAATGTCACTCATTTTTCTCAGAGATGGCTGGACCGATTTGCCCAAACTTAGTCTCAAATGAAAGGTGCAACCTTCCCATCGGCTGCTATTGAATTTTGGATCGATCGGAATTCTGGTTCCGGAATTACGGGTTTCAGAGTGCGGCCACACAGAAATTTCTCATATAGGGTAGACGTGCCCTTATTCATCTCATTAGTCAGTATGTCACATTATTTAATTGATAACTCGACTTATAGTGACTGGATTGCGCTTAAATAGAGATAGCAGATACTGCTCTAACTAACGTGTTCAAATGGGTGAGATGAATAGAGGAGCTAAGATGAATTAGGGAGCAGTAACCCTAAACTATAGGAAAAATTAAAAATCGAATTTTTATTTTTGATGCTAAATGTGTTCAAGGTGCATGAAACGTTGAGATTTGATGCAAACTCGAAAAAAAATTTGACGACGATTCACTTTCTTGGATTTTGGCACATTTTTGCCTTTCTCATATAGAAAGGTTATGCTATCACTCTGAAAAACGCCAACCTAATCCCGGCCCGGAGGGCTGAGTGTCATATCTCATTCGACTCAGTTCGTCGAGATCGGAAAAAGTCTGTATGTGTGTGTATGTGTGTGTATGTGTGTGTATGTGTGTGTATGTGCGTATGTGTCAAATAATGTCACTCATTTTTCTCAGAGATGGCTGGACCGATTTGCCCAAACTTAGTCTCAAATGAAAGGTGCAACCTTCCCATCGGCTGCTATTGAATTTTGGATCGATCGGAATTCTGGTTCCGGAATTACGGGTTTCAGAGTGCGGCCACACAGAAATTTCTCATATAAACTATAGGAAAAATTAAAAATCGAATTTTTATTTTTGATGCTAAATGTGTTCAAGGTGCATGAAACGGCGAGATTTGATGCAAACTCGAAAATAAAATTTGACGACGATTCACTTTTTTGGATTTTGGCACATTTTTGCCTTTCTCATATAGAAAGGTTATGCAATCACTCTGAAAAACGTCAACCTAATACCGGCCAAATTTTTTTTTTGACTCGCATAAGGTTTCTGGATTTTAACAGGGGCGTAGTTGATGGTTTACGGAGAGAGGTTACACCCCCCTCTACTGTTCACTCGCCTCCTTTAAAAATCTCCTTAAATCACCCCTCAGACCACCACCCCATCCAACCCTCATACCCCTCCCTTTCAACCCCATCATATTTAAACCACCACTATATCACAAAGCATACCAATTTAAGCTGGGGAGTCGTTCGTTCATGGGACTTTCGCCCTCCTCACATACGCAACCCCGCATGACAAAATGAGTTAGCAAGCAGATAACATTGATCTAATGCTGATTAGGCTAATGAAGTACGATATTTTTTTGTTTTAAGTGTTTCACCGTCGACACGTAGCTCATCAAGTTCGTGGCTGGCATGCCATTGTGTATAAGTGCAAAATGTACTAAGAATGTAATGGACATTTCCACAATTATGTTGAACATAAAAAGCCTCCGTGCCATAGTTTAGAGAAATGAGAAAGGCACAATTGCACCGCTAGGTGGATTAAAACAGGTTTTTAGTGTTGATTTGACCAACTAGGGAACTAATCCACAGGGAATTAAATGTCCATGGGAAAAACGAATGGTCTTGACTGAGTGGGATGATAACTTGAATCATGTATGACGGTTGAGAATTGACAATTCACGAGAAGAATTAAACATCAGTTACATACACTACACCACACGGAAAAAAATGGTTCCCAAAATCGTGAATAAAGTGCCATGAATTCTGGAACAATCACGTTTTTACGTTACGAAAACAGGACCATGAACAAAAATCATGGCTTTTATAAATATGTTCAATTTCCCTTGACTAACGCCCGCATAACGCTTTCATTAGTGGAAATATTTGTTTTTGTTTTGTGAACTTCGGTCACGGTTTCCACCAAGAACTAGTTCACAACTTTATGAACATTATTCATAAAACCAAAGGTTGACTCATGATTTTTTCATAGATATAGGAACATTAGTTCGCAAAATCAAAATATTCTGGATATTTTTTCGTGAACTATTTCACGAAATTCGGAATTTGATCCATAAATGCATTCAATCTTTGTGAATTAACTCATGATCCCTAATATATTAGTCACGATCCAATATCCGTGCTCGTGAAATGGTTCACAAAATCATCAAATATTATTCATGCATTCGTGACTGGTTCATGATTCCTAATATATTGGTTAAGATCCAATATCCGTGCTCATGAAATAGTCACTACTTACCACTCGTTTTCGTGAAATAGTTCATGAAATCACAAAATATTGCCAATGTATTCGAGAACTGGTTCATGATTCCTAACATATTAGTCACGATCCAACATCCGTGCTCGTGAAATAGTTCACAAAATCATGAAATAATATTCATGTATTCGTGAACCGATTCATGAATACTAGTACATGGTTTACGATCTATCTAGTATCTATTTGCGTGCTTATGATATTTAGAAGATCTGTAATCATTTACAATTTCATGCAACATGTTAATGAAATTTTTACGTGAACTCTTTAAAAAAATTTGGAGTATTATTCATGGAATCATTTTTGTTCTATGATCTTCTTCATTAAATACCCAGCTGCTTGCGTCCAGTAAAAGGTACGAGAACCTCGAACATCGTTATTCGCTTGATAAGGTTCATTGTGATGTCCGGCCAGAAGACGAAAACTGCACTGAGAACCCCAAATAGTGTACGTGATATAGTTCACAGAACCAGATATCGAAAAAACCAGATATTTTAATGATTCAGTTCATATTGTCACGCTATTCCGAGAAAAAAATCCGTTAGTAACCAAAAAATAATAGATCACGATAAGGAGAAAAGAATTTATGAATACCATGTTAAAATGGCTGATATCATGAACATTAGTTACATTACTCTTTGAAAGTAAGCTCTAAAATAAAATATCATGATAACATGAGCAGAAATTACAGAAATCGTGACTTGGGTGACAAATCACACAACTCGTGACAAGAATATCTAAAATCGTGACTAAGATCCTGAAATCATGAAAATGAAGTGCTCTATTCATGACTAAAATATCACGATAACATGAACAGAAGTCACAAAAACCGCGACTAAGATCCTGAAAGCATGAAAACAAATCACACAACTCATGACAAAAAATTTTAAAATCGGGAGAAAGATCCTGAAATCGTGAACATGAATCTCAACAGTAAAATATCACGATAACGTGAATATAAATTACGAACATCGCGACTAAGATCTTGAAATCATGAACTTTAATCTCGCTTACGTCATGAGAATTCACAAGAATCACGAATAAGCTCTTGAAATTATGAACAACATGTGACTGTCGACTGTGTATTCCCAAATCATGAACAAGAATCACAACAAAAACTAAACATGTCAGGGAACAACAGTAACCCAACCAAACATTCTAATGTAACGCCATGTGTATATTCGGGGCGAATTGGTTTTTAGATAACAAAAATAGTTTCATGAATACGAGGATTATTATTTATAATTTCAGGAACTTGGTCACGGTTTTCGTAAATCGTACAGTTCACGAAATCTTGACCTTTTGTGTTCATGAATTTATGAACGGGTTTTTTTCCGAGCAGTGTTTCCGGTTTCTGATGAGACAAAATCGAAACGCACCCATGACTTTGTTAAGTTAGGATTTGTGCCCTTTACGTACAAAGAGTGGTTTCACCAATAATTTGCACCCTTTTTCCATCTTAGGGAGGAATATAGCCTAGGGCCAGTCACCCATTTCATTCGCTCAGATCAGCACGAAGAGCAAATAGTCGGTGTTAGGTCAGACCGGACTAAGTAACAAAATATTGATTTCGAGAAAAACGGGTTTAAAGTTTGAATTGCAGCATCCTCTACGTTATAATTGGAAATTATTTTTTGCCATAATTCTTGTTTATGGTTACATATTTCAAATTTGGCAAAAGTTGAATGTAGCTGAAGAAATTCTTTATCCAGTATTGTCATTATCTCATTTTTTGAAGTTTTGCGACTTACTCCGGTCTGACTTAACACCGACCAAATGTTTTATTGTCAAGTTCATTTCTTTGCCTTTAGTTCAATATATCATGTTCACTAGGTATATATTTTTTCTCATTGGGTTGAGCAATTTCATGTACTTTTGAGTAGTACAATGTACTACTACTACTACTACTACTAGTACATGCACTATAGGTTGGCAAATCTGTATTACACGAGGCCAGTTTATATCGCCATTCACCTCTTGTATAAAACTCCTATCCCTTACCTCCCCGCGGGACCAACGGGGGTACGAACCACCGAGTCATGCTTTGTCGGGTTCTGACCCTAACTGCTGTCCAGGCATTGTAATTCTCACTCACTCACACGAGAGGCAGCTTATCCGATGTTCAACTTTTCCGGGATAAGATGAGTCGCAAAATTCTCCGTCTCCGCAAATAGCTCGAGAATATTTTTTCCGATAAAATTTTTCAGATTTTTCCCTTCTCACCGGAGGAGATAAAATTTTATTTCCGTGGGAATTATTAAAAGTGCCAAAATATATAATTCATTTAAACGAAAACCGCCAGATAAGTACGTTAGACTTGTTTTGTCGTGTATTGGAATAGTACCAGCAAGGCAGCGAGCGCAAAGAGGATACTATGATAAACTCATTGGCTCATGCCCGTCCAACGGTTTTATTTATCCGGAGAAATAATGCGTTGTATTTATCCTGAGAAGTTGTGTGAGTGTCAATAACTTTTCGTGTGAAAATGTGAATTTTTATTGTCGGAGTGGTAAATTATCCGGACTCATTTAGTCATATGAGTGATAAATGCAAAGCCTGCTGCTGTCAGATCTTACATTTCGACAGCGGTCGGGGTTGGTGCCTGATTTATAGCGTTTTTTCGTCTTTTCTTGGTGCTACACCAGTGTACCAAGTTTGAATGAGTGTAGCACCGACTACACCGGTGTAGTGCACTGTCAAAAACGAAAATGCCATTAGTTTCGCTCCGGGCGGGAGCTGCGTTGAAGATCTGTGGGTCAGAAGCTGTCAGGGACGAGAAACAAACGACGCGCGCGTTGAGATGTGTATGTCATACGAAGTAAAACATTCGGTACAGTTAGTGCTCATATAGGGCCGCTCAAAATTATTTCAAATTCATTTCACAAATAAAATCGAGTTTTCTGTTGTTGCTTCGGTTTGTTTACTACCCTCCATGGAAGCCAGGTGCACAGATTAATCTGTGTTTCACAGATTTTCAATGTGCTGCACAGATTTCTATACTGCACAGATTTCCACAGTTTTCTATTGTAATAACCAGTACATATTTCTCAATTTCTGACCTCGTGCAAAAACTATAAAAAAAATCTTGTTTTGGGACAAGCTTGTACGTTTTCCTTAACAAAGATTTGCACAGATTTCTAAAAATATTACTTAGCATCCCTTCTACCCTCGATCAGTCTATTTCCAACTATCAGAGACATCGGTCACGATACTCAGTGTGCTTCGGCTTCTGTACGAGTCAGCGCAAAACGAACGAAAAAATCAGTTGCTTGTATGCATTCTCTTAACAACAAAGGATACCGCTACTTTTATTCTTATATAGTCATCTATCAAGATGACTGAGCCTTATCAACAAACTTATGTGGCCTAACACGAAGCTATTGACTTCAGGTATTTTCGCATAAGAACCAGAATTAGTGATGTGGAACATTTGCTGAAGGTGGAAATACAGCTTCGGTTTTCGGAAGTCATCTTCTCTTCCAGCTTGAGTAAGTCAGGCACGCAGTGCTGATAAGCTTCAACAATTTAGCCCAAGCGAAAAGATTCATTTCGCAGAGCAACTTAAAACACGTGCTTATTTGTGACAACGCTAAAAGTAAGATCCCTATATGTATCGATGATGGAAATATTGAAGTCAAATTACATGATCTGGCTCCTCATACTAGGTGGCATTTAAAAAAATCATGTCGCATTTTGGAATCTATTACGGAGGACACATGGAGAACCTACTTTCCAGATATTGCAAATGGTGTTTTGTGGTGAGAATGCAGGTAGACCAACCCATTCCCACCTAAAAATATGAAATTTGTTTTTTCTGCTTTCATGTCGTAGGAAGCGACAAAAACTGAACTCTATTACATTAATTTTGATCATTCTTATCAATTCATATTAAAACTACTTGCTTTTCTTTCGAGTAGTTGGGATAATAATGAAGCACGCGCGTGTGAAATCGCTAGTATGCGTGCCACACAGAGTAAAGTTTTGAGTAGTTAATGCTTATTTTGCACCGCACGATTTTTTTTTTCATATCCTTCTCTCAAAAACAATAAAAACAAGTTTGTTTTCCACTCTTGTATTTTTCTATTCGCATTTTTTAAGGGTTTCAAATACTTTTTTTACGATTTTTTTAGAACTTTGGGTGAAGCGAATTGACCAAAACCTTTGTGCATTATAATGTATCATTTCAATAACGCTCTGTTATTTTTTCATGCAAAAATATCGACAAGCGGCTCGGTGACGAAGCTTTTTGTAGAAGGTCTCTGCAAAAAACATGATTTGCGGTGTTAACTACTATTCAAAAACTACTTAACCGATTTAATTTAAACTTTGCATACACATTTTATGTTTAAAATACCTAACCCCACAAATGTAAAGGTAAATTTACATAAACACGTGGTTGTGTGTGACAACGCTGATATCTAACTTCATAAATGGATGATGGGAAAATCGAGGTCAAACTACATGATCCTGCTCCACCTACTTAGTAGCTAGTAAATGTCGCATTTCACAGGGTTGAACCCATTACCGAGGATCACTTTCCTCATACCTTTCCAACTATCAAACACGACAATACGTGCCTGTTCTGTGAACATGCGGCACATCACGAATAAGCCTGCTCCAAATCCACTGAAGAAAAAAATTCTTACACAGAGTCTTCAATATCATTGCCTGAGACAGAAACATTTGCCAAATTTAGGGGTACTGGGCAAGAAATAATGGCAACTGCAAACGATCCGTCAAATATCGCAACCTCAACAGCCGATATCATCCGTAAGGGAGCTAATATCAAGGACGCAGGGTTCACGTTTGTGTCCCGCAAGTGAAAGCAGCTAGAAGCAATATCGAAAGACCCCCAAGATACCCAGCCAACATTTTGATTCACTTTAATAAGTTGCAATTTGATTAACTGTACTCTTCAACGATATGATTTGATTGTATAAAATGCACAGATCTCTTCTATGTGAACAAAAGTGGAGGCCATATACGTACAACAAATCGGTATAGTAGAACTATGTGATTTACGACGAATTTTGATCTCATCAGAAGCATTATACAATCATCTAGCTTATCATTTTGAGTTTATATATGATCAACTTTACAATCACACATGAAGGTTTATGCACCTTAAGGTCTCCAATGTGGTAACAAGAAGTATTTTTTAAAAAATAATATTATGAAAATAAAAAAATCAGGATGAAATTTCCATAATTCTGTTGTAAGGCACAGTTACGCCCACACTGGTAGATATGTTTTTCATGAGTGAAGTTGGAGTTACTGGAACATCAATTATTAAAATTACCTGCTACGATTTACTTCCAGTTTCGAACCTGAGTTCTTCGTATTCCCAGCATAACCGCTATGTACTCATCTATTTATACACTGTCAAGCAACGATTATATTTGATAATTTTCATCGCTTTGTGATTACGATCTAAAAATACCATAATCCAACCTAAATATGGCACTCCAATGATACCTTCTATACCTGTCAAATCACAACCTATATTCTGTACTCAAGCCATTTTTATTGCTCAAATATTAACCTAGTCTGGCAGAGAATTTGCGAAGTGCTATAAGGAGGTGACTATTTTTTTGAACGATTTTGCTGTTTAATCCAATTGCAAATTAATTTATATACAATGTTTCAAAATTGTCTTTATTATTCCGCATGTACAATTTTGTTTTAAGTTGTAGTGGACTAATAAATAACTTCAAGTCAACATTGTATTTCGATCACAGATTTGCATTTTGTGTGAACTTTTTACAACAAAACATAATTTTTGCTTGCACTATTTGTAATTTTGATTTAGTCTGTCATTATTTGTAATTTATTGTAAACTTTTATATACGATTGCTGGTTTGCTGGGTAATGTTGACATGGAAGCAAATATTTTCTAGTAGCGAAAACAGGTCTAACTTCACAATGACGGACTGTCGCGCATGGGATCTGGCACACTCATTAATAATCGTGATTTTAAATTTTTATTCTTTATATATTTAATTGTAAAAGATCAACAGCTTTGCAAACCTAACGCGTTGAGCCGCGCCTAATACACGAATTATATAAAAAATAACGTTGTCTGCGAAAAATAGGCGGTAAAGTATTATGAAATTGTTTTCTACTTTTTCCACAAAAAGCTTAAAATTAATTAACCAGCGTGCGGTAGGTTCTGAACATCAATCTCAATATTAGTAGATCAAAAATAAACAAGGCACAAAATCTTACTCCCGATTTAGATAGATGAAAACAACAATTATTTTTCAACAAATAGTAACTTTGATATTTGTTTTTCATCTACAAGTGATCTTTTCTAATAAAAATAATTTCAAATTAAGGGGTTAAACCACTGTAGAATTTTCAAAAGATCGATATTTTTTATTGGTCTAATATGTGCTTTGGGGTCTTGGAAATGATATACCAAAGAACCACAGGCGACTATAATTACTAAATGTTAAAAATTTTCAAAGTTGAGCTGGCCGGAAACGTCACTTGAACAAATGATTTTTAATTGTTTCGAAATTTTTACAGTATATTCAAAATTGATTTCTCCAGTTATCACTGTAACGTAGGATTTTATTTTTTCATTCGTAATTTTTTTTAATCAACAATTTTATGTCGATTTTTATGACATGTTCAGAGTTTTTTACTTAAAAGGGCGTCATTTCGCGGCAAATCAAAATTTCCAAAAAAATCCTACTCCAGTTGACATGTCTACTGAAAAAGCCTGCACAGCCACTATCTTGTAATAAAATTAACCAAAAAACTATTTTTTGTGCTTCACAACTAGTTTATAAATCCCATTTGACAAGATCTTGATTGACCTCTTTATTGCGTCTAGAAAAATTTATGAAATATGCCTATTTTTTCATGTTCACTTGTTAGTGGTGAGATCTCCAGAAGAACTACAGTATTTCTTGACTTCTAATTTCGGAGGAGAATCTTCATAGGTTTGGATAAAATTTTGTATAAGAATACATCCATAAATGATTAAATTATCACTCTTATTCTTGTATACAACGAATGCGAGATTCGTGCGCCCATTTGATTTTGCCCTTCGTAAGCGAGAATACGATCCACTTTCGTTCGAATCTCGCATTTGTCGTAAACAAAAATAAGGGTGTATATATTGGAGGAGTTTTGTATTTAGAGGCGGGGGATCGAATGATGCTAAGTTATTGTTGTTCTTTATTAACCCAATGGGCAAAGAAATCCGTTCGTAAATTTATGAAAAAAATCACGTGATTTGAACTATTTACGAAAATCATGACCACGTTCCTGAAATTATGAATAAAAAACCTCGTATGAATGAAACTATTTGTGTTTCCAAAAAACTGGCACGCGCCAAAAATATAGACGGCGCTACCAGTATAAGCTAGAACAAACTTTTCCGAAAAACCTGTTTAAACATTTAAATGAAAATGCGTTGAAAATCACCATCGCACCCAGGTTTGCATGCGTGAATCACTATAGTATCCAAGTTTGCACGCAAAGGCAAAGGTGCTACTTGTTGATGACATTTTAAAAGCAGTTTAATTTCTTACACACATTGAAAACTTCACTTTTTTGTCAGTCCATAGTGGCGATATATTCGAATGTTTGGTTGGGTTACTGTGGTTGTTCCCTGGACATGTTTAGTTTTTGTTATGATTCATGTGCTCAATTTGCGAATATATTGTTCTCTATAAACTATAACAACTAAAACAGCCGATAGTTAAACGATGTTCATGATTTCAGGACCTTAGTCCCGAATCTCATAATTCCTCATCGCGTTATCGTGATATTTATTCATGAGTTTACTATCGGATTTTGCTAGCAGAATAGCGTGATTTATGTTCATGATTTCAGGACTTCAGTAACGATTTTCGTAATTGTTATTATGATGATTTAGTCGCAATTTACGTTCTTGATTCCAAGATATTAGAAACGATTTTTAACCCATTCATGCCCATGTTGTTTGTGGACAACAACGTTTTTAAACAGCTATAACTTTTGTTTGAGTCAAGATTTTCTCACAAAAACAAGTAAGGCTAATAAATGTGACTATTAGCTTTCATTTGAGTATTAACAGTTACAAGGATCAGCTGAAATTATTGCAATTAGTCTGATTGAACTCCGATGGAGCAGTGCTGCCAGGGGCCGTTTACGTTGACGACGGAAAATGATTTTTTCATATAACTTCGTTATATTGCAATATTAGTGAAAACTGATAAAACTTGTCAATTTAGACTATTTTTGGCTACGTTTTCCACGCAGTTGGACTATTAGTAATTCTAGCCAACAAAGGTCTTTTTAAGCGATTACTTTTGTCGTTTGTTTCCGTAGTGACAGAGGTATTCGAGAACTACGAAAAGCAACAATTAAATAGCTTTCAGGTGATGCGAAGACTATGCTAATTTATAACGCCGAATATGGCAACTCATCAGACAACGCCAGTTCGGAGGAATCAGCAGAAGAATTCTGGACTATCGTTCTCCAAATAAATTTCTGTTTACGTCCTCTTTTTTTAAAAATATTTAAGATCAAGCATAACCCATAATAACCGCCTCAAATACTAGCAGTTTCATTCATTTATAGCATCTTAGGATACTATCGGATACAAACCATTCCTTCAGGAATTTGTAGCAGTTTATAATATATTCAAAATAACTATATTTCATTTGTATATTTCTGTAACTTTTTGAGAATACTGGCTGTAATACTGTAACTCTTTTAAAAATATAGTAGCCTCTTGAAATATTCAACAAAGTTGTGTGTTTTTATTATATCTAAAATATTGCAGAAAATATATTTGTAGAAAAGCAAATATGATAAAAATTATCATGATGACAAAAACCAGTGTTTAAGGGAGTGCTTAAGAAGCACATAACATAAGAACAGCTATCTTTTGAGAGTTAGTAGGGTAAGGTGGGGCAAATCCGAACTAGTAAATGGTTTTGGCTGTAAAATGCTCATTTTACATCGGATCAAGACGTTTTATATACCAAACTAAAGGTTTGGAAACTTTCTGTATATAGCATTATACTGGTATCTTGGAAAAAAAATTGAGATTCAAGTGTTTAACGAAAAAGTTCATTTTTGTTGTTTTCAAAAATGGTGGGGTAAACCCGACCGCCAATGCTTTTGGTTGATTTAGTACAGATATTACCCAAATTTTATAGTTTTTCAATGCTAAATCAATTAATGTTATGTTATTTAATTGTGACATGAAGAAAATGGGATTCAATGTCAATCTTGGAATGACAAAATCACGATCAGTAGCACGTAAAGATATTCCCATTTACATCAGAGCAATTGCTCGACGAATACAAGGGTGAAGTGCCTATTTTTTCGCCCTACAATCAATGGAAGACGTAAAAATTGACATCAACAGCTTTGCTTCGTTGTTAAGAACCAATATAATACAACACAAATGCACTGAAAACAGTGAAATTCTCGTGTTTGAGCGCACCTAAACTCGAATCAGGTGTCCCTATTGTGATAATAGAAACATGGCGCAAATGGGCTCATCACCCTATATTCATCTCGTTTTTGTGTCTTTCGTTTGTAATTATGAGCCATAGTGCATAAAAAATAATAAAAGCACATTACTAAATTACATTGTGCTAAAAAATAATAAAAATATAATTCAATTTGATAAATAAACATTTTCTTAGCAAAAAAGCGGTCGGATTTACTCCACTGTTTAGAGGTCAGATTTGTCCCACCGCGTCATTTTTCATTACGATGCAATTAAAAACAAATATGAGAAAAGTTGGACTAAATTCATCTATGCACTTTGTAGGACTCTAATCAAATAATTTAAATCCACTTACATTTTTTGTGCAATCACTTTATCAATTAGAAATATCCTGTAGTCAATGATGCACAAAAATCAAATCAAAAGTTGTAAAAACACACTTAATATCGTTTGAGCATCTCAATGTAGACTAATAAAATGCTGTCATGCCACCATTATGATTATTTTCTATGCTCTACTCGATAACATTTATATTAGTTCGCGTAGTGCTTCCGATTTTGGATAACAGAGGGGGGTCGGGTTTACCCAACGGTCGGATTTGCCCCACCTTACCCTACCTTCAGAAGGTATGCTAAAAATAATGTTGTCTACAACTTTGCTGAAGACTAAACTTTCTATCTGCTACGAGCAAAAAGTTAGATTTCAGAAATGCCTTTACACTGCATTTTGGAACATGGCCATAAACTTGTGAAAATCCGTCTCGACAACCCCAAAAACTTCTTCAATGTCATTAAAACACGAAATCATATAATTTTGCCGCTAAATAATTAAAGGCATGAATTTACACATTTTGATCACTGTGCAGTGCTATCGCGATAACCGAAACAATTGCATCTTCCACAGCCTTGCTGTATATTTCTCTCTAACCCTGAAAAGTTAAAAAACAAACAAACAGTAATTGATGCACGGCGATTCACACCCATAGTGCCATCGGAGTTACCTTCGTTGCATAACTCGACACGGTAATTAGCACAACCCATTGCTCTGTAGTACATAGACTACAAACCGGTATGCATGGTGCTCAGTGCAATCATAAATAGATATGGTTTAAATTAATTAAATTGGGAGAGGAATGTTCCAATGATTATTATAACAAACTTAAAAAAACAATGCTTGCATCCAGCAATTGAAGATTTGATGAAACATTGACGCAAATAGGCACTTTCAAGTTAGGATCAAAACTACATTTTTATGACGTCATAAAACAACTATAGTATAGTTTTTTTTTTTTCCAATTCGTTTATTTGATAAGGCAGGTTTGCGTTAGCTTAAAGGTGCCAATTTTGTTTTGTTTTACATTTTAAATTACTTAAAACTAGGGGATTACATATTGATTAGCTATACATATACACAAGGGGTAATATAATTTTCGTAAGATTAGGGGGTCATTTAGTTTTTATGGCAATATGGTTTGACATTTTTAGCAATGAGATTATTGGAGCAAATAATGTTTAACTAAGGGGGAAAATTTATACGACTATCTTAAAAGTAGAAATAATTAGAGGGCGTGATTAAATTTTGTAAAGATTCGGAGACATTAATTAGAGTTATTTTATGTGGTAGTAGAGTTGGGCATTTTCAACGAGATCATATAATATAATAGTTAAAACTAGAAAAGGCAAGAAGAGCTAAATGCTTCATGAAGATATTTGGGGGGGGGGGGGGGGAGGGGTGTTACTTCTGTGTATAAGAGTCAGGGGAAGTAGGGTGGACAAACATGGCAGGGGGAGAATATTATTTCAGTTTCAGACTTCGGGAGATCAACGGATGGATTACAGAATCAGGGTGGCCTTCATCAGGAAGAATCATGTACTGGGACGCCGGGTGGTCGTTCTTAAGATGGCAGGGGTTTCTCCAGACGATTTCGTAGTGCGGCTCAGATGTTGATCGGCTACATTTCGAGTTGTGCGTGTGATGTTCGTGCTTTAGGTCCCGTGTTTGTTGGCTCATTTGACAAGGATGTTTTGTGTCGCCTTGGAGTCGCATCAAACCATCGTGGGTGTATGGTACAGGTGGAAGAGAGCGTTTCTGAGAATGATAAGGAAAAAGGGGCAGTTAAAGTTGAATATTGATGGTTTTTATGAAGGTGTATATAAGGGACATATAGAGGACATCGCGGCTTGCCAACACATCTCGAACCGGGACGTTGGGTGGTCTTCCTCGGGCCCGGAGGGTGTCCATAAGCCGAGACCTGGCGGAACTGTACTCGGTGCACGCCCAGACTATGTGCTCTATATCGTGATAACCGTCGCCACAAGCGCAGATACCACTCTCCACGAGCCCAATACGTCGGAGATGTGCATCCAGCGTGTAATGGTTCGCCATGAGTCGAGACATCACACGAATGAAGTCACGACCCACATCCATCCCCTTGAACCAAGGTTTCGTCGATACCTTAGGGACTATCGAATGTAGCCACCTTCCTAGCTCCCCATTGCTCCACGAGGTTTGCCAACTTTCGAGGGTTCTCTGATGAGTAATACTGAAAAATTCGTGGAAGCAAATTGGTCTTTCAAAAACGTCACCTTCAATGGCACCCACCTTAGCTAAGGAGTCCGCCTTCTCATTGCCCGGAATGGAGCAATGAGAAGGGACCCACACCAAGGTAATCTGGAAAGATTTGTCAGATAAAGCACTCAGTAGCTCCCGTATTTTCCCCAAAAAATACGAGGAATGCTTTCCATGTTTCATCGAGCGAATAGCGTCAATAGAACTCAGGCTGTCCGAGACGATGAAGTAATGGTCTGCGGGTAATGTGTCAATGACTCCAAGGGTATACTGAATAGCAGCTAGTTCTGCGGCGTAAACTGAAGCAGGGTCACTGAGTTTGTAGGAGGCGGTGAACTTTTGATTGAAAATACCGAAGCCAGTGGACCCTTCGAGGTTTGATCCGTCAGTATAAAACATCTTAGAACAGTCGACTTCTCGGAATTTATTATAAAAAATATTTGGAACCACTTGTGGGCGTATGTGGTCCGGAATTCCACTAATCTCATCTTTCATGGATGTGTCGAAGAAAACAGTAGATTCAGAAGTATTTATGAAATGGACACGGTTGGGATTGTAAGAAGAAGGATTAATATTTTGCGCCATGTAGTCAAAGTACAGGGACATAAAACGGGTCTGAGAATTGAGCTCAACAAGCCTTTCGAAATTTTTAATCACCAACGGGTTCAAGATATCGCATCGAATGAGCAATCGATATGAGAGTTCCCAAAATCGATTTTTCAACGGGAGAACGCCCGACAGGACTTCGAGACTCATCGTATGGGTCGACTGTATGCACCCTAAGGCGATACGCAAACAACGATACTGAATTCTTTCGAGTTTGATGAAATGTATGTTCGCGGCGGATCGAAAGCAGAAGCATCCGTATTCCAGTACCGACAGTATCGTTGTTTGATACAACCTAATTAGGTCTCCTGGGTGGGCACCCCACCACGTTCCGGTTATTGTACGAAGAAAGTTGATCCTTTGTTGGCATTTCTGTTTCAGATACCGAATATGGCATCCCCAAGTACCTTTCGAGTCGAACCAGACCCCTAGATATTTTACTGTGAAGACCTGAGCTATAGTTTGACCCATTAATAGAAGCTGTAGTTGTGCTGGTTCGCGCTTCCTAGAAAATACAACTAGCTCAGTTTTCTCCGTGGAGAATTCGATACCCAGCTTAATAGCCCATGCAGACAAATTGTCCAAGGTATTCTGTAATGGTCCTTGTAGATCGACAGCTTTGGGTCCCGTAACAGACACCACGCCATCGTCTGCAAGTTGTCTTAACGTGCAGGAATTGTCAAGACATTCATCAATGTCGTTGACGTAGAAATTGTATAACAGGGGGCTTAGACATGAGCCCTGGGGAAGGCCCATGTAGCTAAATCGTGATGTCGATAAGTCACCATGCGAAAAATGCATGTGCTTTTCCGACAACAAGTTTAGTAAAAAGTTGTTTAAAGTCGCTGAAAGACCATGCTGGTGCAGCTTCTCTGAAAGAATGTTGATAGAAACTGAATCAAAAGCCCCCTTTATATCTAGGAACACTGATGCCATCTGCTCTTTACTAGCATAGGCCATTTGAATTTCGGTTGAGAGCAACGCAAGACAATCGTTCGTCCCTTTGCCTTTGCGAAAGCCAAACTGTGTATCTGACAGTAAGCCATTTGCTTCGACCCAATTGTCGAGGCGGGATAGGATCATTTTCTCGAACAACTTCCGGATACAAGATAGCATTGCGATCGGTCGATACGAATTGTGGTCGGAGGCTGGTTTTCCTGGTTTTTGGATGGCGATGACCTTCACTTGCCTCCAATCGTGTGGGACAATGTTAGCCTCAAGAAACTTATTAAATAAGTTCAACAAGCGTCTCTTGGCAGAGTCTGGCAGATTCTTCAACAAGTTGAATTTGATTCTGTCTGGCCCTGGAGCTTTATTGTTACACGACAAGAGAGCAAGTGAGAACTCCACCATCGAAAAAGGTGTTTCGTTCGCGTTATCGTGACGGGACGCGGCGCGGTAGATCTTCTGTGCCGGGGCGGAATCCGGACAAACCTTCTTGGCGAAATCGAATATCCAACGGTTTGAATATTCCACGCTCTCATTAGTACTGTTTCGATTTCGCATACGTCGGGCTGTTCCCCAAAGAGTGCTCATCGATGTTTCTCTCGTTAATCCGTCGACGAACCGGCGCCAATAACCGCGTTTTTTGGCTTTCATCAAACTCTTCATTCGCTTGTCTAACGTCGCGTACTGTCGAAAACTAGCGGGTAACCCGTCGTTCCGGAAGGTCTTAAACGCGGCGGCCTTCTCCGCGTACACGTCTGAGCACTCTTTGTCCCACCAGGGATTGGGAGAACGTTTTTGTATGTTCGCGCCGGGTACTGGCTTAGTCTGAGCTTGATTCGCGCTGTCGAGAATCAAGCCAGCCAAAAAGCTGTACTCTTCCTCCGGAGGAAGTTCTTGAGTAGATTCGATGTTGTCGGATATCGCGGCAGCATAGCTCTTCCAATCGATATTTCGTGTGAGGTCATACGAAATATTGATTGTTTCCAATGGCCTTGAGCCGTTATTGATTGAGACTACGATCGGCAGATGGTCGCTACCGTGGGGATCAGGGATTACCTTCCACGCGCATTCTAACTTTAGCGAGGTCGAGCAAAGGGATAAATCTAATGCGCTTGGGCGCGCAGGTGGGGGAGGAATCCGTGTCATTTCACCCGTGTTTAGAATTGTCATGTTGAAGTTGTCGCAAATATTGTGAATTAAAGAGGAACGGTTATCATCATAAAGGCAACCCCATTCCGTACCGTGAGAGTTAAAGTCGCCTAAAACTAGTCGCGGTGCAGGCAGGGATTCTATGATGTCATGTAGCCGGCGATGCCCAATCGCGGTGTTGGGGGGAATATATATGGAAGCTATGCAAAGATCTTTGCCTTTGGTTGTTACTTGACAAGCGACAACTTCAATACCTGTTATCGAGGGAAGGTTAATTCTGTAGAAGGAATAGCGCTTTTTGATCCCCAAAAGCACTCCTCCATAGGGGGTGTCTCGATCCAGGCGAATAATATTAAAGTCGTGGAAGTTGAGATCTATGTCGGAAGTTAACCAAGTTTCACATAATGCAAATGCATCGCAACTCAAATTATTTATTAAAATTTTGAAGCAATCGATTTTCGGGATGATACTTCTGCAATTCCACTGTAGAACAGTGATCAAATCCGTGACCTCGTTCGATGAGTTAGCCATCGAAGGATACAATCGCTGAAAGGAGGGGCCATTTAGCAGTCAACTGCTTCAAAAATGTTCTTACTGTAGGGAGAAAAGCTAACATAAGACTTTTAATAGGATCAGTTATATTGAAAGTTTTTATTATCCAGTCCACAATGTCCGAGAGTTTGATAATTCCAGTGCCCCGATTATTCTCGAACTGAAACAGAGGAACACTTGGGATTTTTGATGTTCCGGGAAGTGCTGGGAACTCCTTCTCTGAGTTTAATCCTCCGAGACCAGGAGCTAATTGCTTCGGTTTGGTTGCAACACTTCCAATAGATGTGACTTTCGGAGTCCCGTCAAGGGATACCTTCTGGCCTTTACAACGAACTTTAGGAGAGGAAATGTTCCTCCTCTTCCTATAACTTCTAGGCGCCCTAGTAGATGTTCCCTCTTGTGGGTCATCAGCCTCGCCCTCGTTAGGAGGCAAGTGAGCATAGATGTTTGTTGAGGTTGGTGGTGTAGCTTTCTTTAGCATTTCTGCGAAAGAACGTTCGGATCGTCCCGCAAGGGAACGTTTTAGTTTATCCCCGCGTAGTTTGTACGCGGGACATGCCGAGATATCATGCAGATTCTCTGCACAGTAAGGACACTTCTCAGCATTCCTACTGCACGAATCATCTAGATGATTCTCCCCGCATTTTCCACAGCGGGCCTTATTGCTACAATGGGTGGCTGTGTGACCCAATTGTTTACACTTTGTGCAATTCATGACCCGCGGCACAAACAGACGCACAGGCAGACGAACCTTGTGCAAGAGGACGTAATTTGGCAAAGCGGTACCAGCGAAGGTCAACCGATAAGAGTTTGATTGGGGGTACGTTTTTGAACCATCCCCCGCAACTACTACTGAGTGCAAACGCTTGCACTCGAGTATTTTCACTGGCTGAAGTATGCGGTCTCTGAAACGGCCAACCCCGTACTGCAGCAGATCCTCGCATGTCAAACTGTCATCGGTGACAACGCCTTCAGACTGTACTTTCACAGCTGGAATATACACGTGATAGTCCTTCGTAAAGTGCTCGCAGCAAGCAATATCGTTTGCCTGCTTTGAGTTAGTCAGCACGACCCTCAGCCTGTCTAAGCGGACCTTTTTTATTTCGATCACAGCCGAGAACCGTTCCGTTAGGTCTTTTGAAATCTGTAATAGATTCAGCGATTTTGTTTTGGGCCGAAAGAAGACCACAAAGGGACCGGTCGAGAGCTCTGGATATTGTTTGGGCCGGGGGAGAGCCTTAGGAGTCGACTCGATCTCCATTTGGCCATCCGGGGAGGAAGCCATCGACACCGTCAATGCGCGGGGTCAGCACCCGCGCAGACGGGAAAAAGCCGTAAATGTATCAAAAAGGTGGATTTCACTTATCTGTATACTCGTTTCCCACGACGCACCAGTCCAGCTTAAATAGCTGGTTATTGTTCAATCCTCGCTTTACGAACAAAAGGTTGAGGAATGTGGCCTAACGGTTAACACACGCACAAAAGAATAAAAGTCCAAACCTCGAAGAGGCAGAGAATGGCAAAATAACCTTGAACGCGGATTACTGCACTGTTCTTTTTCCAACAGACCGAAAACAAAACACTTCTATCTCGATCGAGCGATGCGTAGAGACTGACTATAGTATAGTGTGAAAGTTTAAACTTGGAAATTAAATAGTATATATTTCATCCGTAAAATTAAATAAGATTGCTAGAAAAAATAAAAGAGGAGAAATATATAAATACATAGAAAACCCGTTTTTATCAGCCCCTGTTTTTATCAGTTTTTTGACCCGTTTTTACCAGCCCCTGTTTTTACCAGTTTTTTGACCCGATTTTATCGATCAACCAATATTATAAGGCTATGCCTAGGGATTAAAGAAGAATATTTCTAGAGCTTCGTTTTACTAAAAAGAAATAAAGAAATATGTTTTGCCATTGTCCCCATTTTGTCAACCTAACATAAACAAAGGAGGCTGATAAAAACGGGTCTTAGCTGTATCAAAGTGGCAACACGCCCTACAATTTTAATTTTTTTTTCTTGGCAACTCTTAATAAATTCACCGTTGCGATTAACAACCCAGAATTAATTCTTAATAAAACGGATCGATGCAAATAAGATTCTTAACACATTTTTCGTGTAATTTCAGGTCTTATTCAAATCTGCCATAGACATTATGAAAATAAGTGTAACGAAAAAAAAAAACAAAATATTGTTAAAATTGTTGTAAAATCTCAGTATTAAAATAACGTTCCAAACGACTTGAACCCCTTAAACTGCAAACATATAGCTCCCCGCCACTAAATAGTCAAACCCTATTTAAAAAGTTACATCAACGTCGGTACGACATTCCATCGTTCGATACAGCGAGCAACCCATGAATAGAAAGATTTTTCCAACCGGGCCTTGATGATTCGTCTGTGCCGAAGCCCTCTGTTTGTGACTCCATTAGGATCAAACAGAATGCTGCATCACCGGGCGGAGCGTCAAAGCTCAATTAGAAAAATGTGCTTAGCCATGTGTTTGTGAACAAGACTATTTTGTCCCGAAGATTTTAAAAGAAACTGAGTCAGATGCTGCGTCAGTAGCAAAGCATTATGTTTGAGACTGCCTCCAGCACCGATTTAATTGCGTTTTACCTAGATGAGTACGTTTGGTTGTATATTGAAGGCATTTCATCGTAATGAACAGCGTAGATATCTGGTGTGAATTTTCACGATGAATGTAAATAAATCAGAGTTCAACAATATTAAAAAGGAGAATAGCGTATAATAGATTCCTCCAAGCAAAGCATAAAACGTTAAGGCCAGTGCACTGTTCATCAACAATAAAAGTGATCAGATGGGGTATCGAATACCATTCGGCACGAGCTCGTCTAAATTATTTTGCCATTTTACGCAAAATGGCTTCGCTTTATTAGGAATGTTACAAACTATCTGATATAGTCACGGAACCATATTGACAACAGTCCAGCTTCAGACGAACGACTACCTATAGCCTGAGTTCACTAAACTTTCTACCACGTTAGGTACATTCAAAGTGCATTACAGAAATCAAATACATCGTTCTGGAATCTTCCATTGCCTCATAAAGTGGGACTATATTCGAATCACATTATCTGATAAGAATTGAGATTAGTGTCTTGGGGAAACCTATCTCCACAATGTTTCAATGTTGCATCGCAACGCCGCCGCTGTAGATTTGTACCGTATCACTGTAACTAAAAGAAAGTTTGTTGTAGGAAAATGAATAGTGATCAATACATGTGGCGTGTATAAACCTCTCGCCGGAGGCTAGTCCAATAAGGGTTACCCGATTATAATAACACCAGTTTGTATCAGTAATGGGCGAGACTGAGAGGGATGGTAAACATAAGCCTCCAATACGCGCACACACGCGCGTCTTTCGAATAGTGATACACACTGCATGCAGAAACGCGTGGTTGCACGACCGACACGTCAAATCGTTTTATTTTAATTCAATTGTGTAATATTTGATTCCGCAATCAATTGAAGACACGTCATGCCCTTGCTTGCTGACAATTCAGCAGGTTCACACGTCCACATGTACGGTGTGTTTTCCAGAGCAGCATTTTTTAGGTTTGCCGAAAATTGAGCCGGCATATTTTTTTGTTCGATGTATGTATGTGAGCAATCAACAATACATGAAATTAAACCGGCTTGGATCGGTTTGGATGCATTGGTAGCTTTTGGTAGTTGAAATTGATTTCTTACTTAAATAGAACGCAAATCGCCCGAAAAGTGTAATCACAGTAAAAAATTGAGAAAAAGAAAAACGGCTTCGATGACTGAATGAGTAACTAATTTAACGAAACCCTTTGAAGCCATCTACAGGATCCTTAGAAATATCGAGTTCACACATGAAAAAAGGAAAACGAAGTACGTTTTTGGATATTCTTGTCGTAAGATAACAAAAATACTTGACATTTAAAATATGAGATACAGAATAGTAAGACAAATAAGAAAAAGAATCCGTAATTAAAATCCGGTTACCCTGATAGAACTATTAAAACAATATTTGACGAAAAAACGCTTTTAATCCCCTTAAGAGGGTGATGAGTCATTTCTCATAACTCTGATCATTCTCTTCGGATATTATATTGATTGAGAACATTTAGAACTTGATGCTTCGCGATGTTTTTGATAGCACATACTACATGAGATAGTGGACTCAGAGAATTGCTCAAATCAGCATAGGAGAACATCAGTGCTAGAAATGTCAAAGGCTAAACCAAATCAATGGAAAACCGGGAAAATTGCTCATAAAATAGACATATAAATGAATTATTGTTAATGTTCTGCTAATAACATAGTTAAATTCTTCAATCAATAGGGCTCTTGCTACACACACAGTCAAAGCATCTGTTGGGCACTAGAGTGGGACATGGTTATATGAAAAAAATAAAATTTGGCTCCGAGTAACTTTTTGGGTCCAAATTAGCTCCCAGAACAACTCTGCAAATTTTTAACTCGATCGGTGAAACTATATTTTTGCGCCCACGGTTTAAAGTTTACATGGGATTTCGTATGGGAAAATTGTCTTTTGCAAATTAATTCTTCCAAGAGTAGGCCGTTATCTCTTAAAAATAAGTAGATGGCTGATTTTTATAGGAAATTTGTCAAGGAAACAAAGTCTAGAAGATTGCAAAACGATCTGATGATTTTGGAAAAAGTTATTAAGCAAAAACCGATTGATGCCCTGAAGATTGACGAAAATTTTACTTTTTTTAGCATCACTGCTTCTGACGGTCTAATTATATACAAAATTTTTAACATCCTCTTAATATGTACAAAAGAAGCCTCAATTTATCCCTCAAAACCTTGAGAAGTGGCCAAATAGTATAGATAAACGATTTAGACACATTAAGAGAGGATTAAATCAAAATTGCGTATAATTGGATAACCAACAGCAGTGGTGCTAGAAAAAATGAATATTTTATGAATCATCAGAGCATCAATCACACACACAGTCAAAGCATCTGTTGGGCACTAGAGTGGGACATGGTTATATGAAAAAAATAAAATTTGGCTCCGAGTAACTTTTTGGGTCCAAATTAGCTCCCAGAACAACTCTGCAAATTTTTAACTCGATCGGTGAAACTATATTTTTGCGCCCACGGTTTAAAGTTTACATGGGATTTCGTATGGGAAAATTGTCTTTTGCAAATTGATTCTTCCAAGAGTAGGCCGTTATCTCTTAAAAATAAGTAGATGGCTGATTTTTATAGGAAATTTGTCAAGGAAACAAAGTCTAGAAGATTGCAAAACGATCTGATGATTTTGGAAAAAGTTATTAAGCAACAACCGATTGATGCCCTGAAGATTGACGAAAATTTTACTTTTTTTAGCATCACTGCTTCTGACGGTCTAATTATATACAAAATTTTTAACATCCTCTTAATATGTACAAAAGAAGCCTCAATTTATCCCTCAAAACCTTGAGAAGTGGCCAAATAGTATAGATAAACGATTTAGACACATTAAGAGAGGATTAAATCAAAATTGCGTATAATTGGATAACCAACAGCAGTGGTGCTAGAAAAAATGAATATTTTATGAATCATCAGAGCATCAATCGGCTTCTGCTTAATAACTTTTTTCTCAAACGTCAGATCGTTTCGTGGTTTACGAGACTATGTTTTTTTGTTAAATTTTCTATAAAAGCCAAATAATGATTTATTTTTAGGAAGTAATGGGCGACTCCTGGAGGAATTATTTTGTAAAAGTTAATTTTCCCATACAAAATCCCATGTAAACTTTAAACAGTGGGCGCAAAAATATAGTTTCACCGATCGAGCTAAGAATTTGCACAGTTGTTCTAGGACCCAAATGGTACCTAAAAGTTGCTCGGAGCTGGAATCTAATTTTTGTCCCACCCTATTGGGCACACATTGCATGTTGACATTCTATGCAGCATGAGAAAAGTTCGAGTAGTTTATGATTGCAAATAGGGCGATCGTGATGGGGAAAAATGGTTTCGCTTTTTGCAGAGGGATAATTGTCCAGAACAGCTCCGTTCAATTATACGGCAATATACAATGCTAAATGCACTGAAGTAGACCGACTTGGTATCAAAATAAATTTCGCAAATACAACCATGTAATCGTAAGAAACAGTTGGGGTATTCCTGTGGGAACTACCGATACTCAGGCTTCGGATAAAATGTTATAAATAAAAATAAAACTTAATTTTTTGACAAATAATATTTTACAAATATGTATTGAAATAGTACAACATTTTACCCAACACTCTATGATAAGAAAACCAAATGCAAAATTTCAAAAACCTTGGATTAAGTTGTATAGGCATTAAACCTGTCAATATTTTGAAGCTTTCTTGTATGCACGAAATCTCGACGTACAAAATATTTCATAAATTTAAAATAAGAAACTTTTTTTGGGCAAAAACCTTTTAGAATATTCATTGTTTTCATAGATATGAAGCATAACTTTGGCAATATTTTACTTATTTAGTCCGCGTATCTGATTCAAACGTTCGAAAAGACTGTGTTATGCAATGAAGGTTTATTTTCCGATAATGCATTACATTTTATCATATTTGCTCTAAATATTATGAATTAATCATTTTAAATAAAATAATCTCGATGCTCCGTGTACATTATATGCAGCTGTCATTTTTGCCTGCCCAACGGCTCACCAATACATATGCGCTCTGCAAGCGCCCTATGCACAGTGGAAGAAATCCAACTAAAAGCCATTTAATTGAAAGCCGCTGAAAAAGTAGAACAAAATATACACCAAAAGTTGCTAGGGTTACCAAATAGACTGAGAGCAAATTAAGGACATCTCTGCCAAATGTTATGCCAGTGATGTCATTTGAGCCAGAATACTGAAAAAAAAACAGTCGGAATAGTTTTCCAGCGGTTGAACTGAGATGTTGAATCTCAATCGAAACAAATTAGAATGATGTAGTGCAAATTCCGAACGAAGATACCACTTTGGCCAAACCTCATATTGAGCTATCCAACAAATTTTGGTTACTTCTGAGTAAAATAAATTTTGGTTGCCATTAGTCGCAGAAAGTATGCATTAACAATAAAAATCGTTGGAAGGAATTGAAATTGATTCTCTTGGAAAAAAGTAGATCTGAATAATTTAATACAGGGTGATTCGTCATGACGTTTTTTTAATCTGATAATAAAATTGAAAAATGGAGTAAATCGCGAATTGTTTGTCAATCGAAAGAACATTTTTTGCCATTTATTGTTTGAAAAAAATTTCTTTTAAATGTTGACCATGTGGGCGCTTCAGGTAGTCCATTCCACTGTTCCAATTTTTGATGACGGATTCGAGTATTTCAAGTGATATCTGGTTAATTGCTCAAGAAATGTTGGTTTCCAATGCTTGGGGATGTCACCGCCGCTGTTTTCTTCACTGCGTGCTGGATGTGCAATCAAATTTGTTCACCACTTGCCTTTGTGACCGGAGATATGGTGATTTAACGGTCCGTAACATTACCGGTTAGTCATCAAATCTGAGGCCTCATGCAGAAGCCACAGTAAAAGCACAAAGAACTGTACACTCAAGTTTTTTTTACACGGTTTTTTTTTGCGCGGTATTTTTTTACGCGGTTTTTTTTACGCGGATTTTGAAATTTACGCGGTTTTCATTTACGCGGATTTTGAAATTTACGCGGTTTTCATTTACGCGGTTTTTGAAATTTACGCGGTTTTCATTTACGCGGATTTTGGAATTTACGCGGTATCCATCAATGAGATTCCCCTTATCGCGGATTCTTAAATTTAAGTGGTCTTCATTTACGCGGATTTTGAAATTTACGCGGTTTTCATTTACGCGGATTTTGAAATTTACGCGGATTTTGAAATTCACGCGGTTTTCATTTACGCGGATTTTGAAATTTACGCGGTTTTCATTTACGCGGATTTTTAAATTTACGCGGTTTTCATTTACGCGGCTCGTATCCCCCGCGTAAAAAAAAACCTAAGTGTACCGCTAAAATTGCGGAAAATTTCAGCAAACAAGACGCAATCAAATTTGTTCACCGCACGTAACTTTGGCCGGTGATATGGGGCTTTGAAAATCGGTAACGTTAACGGTTTTCCATCAAATTCAGAAGCCGCAGTACAAGTACAAATAATTGTATTCTTAAAGTTAAAGCGCGACCCGAACCTGTACTCGTAGGAATTGGGACGGGTTCAGGTTTTATTATCATCTGGCACGGGTTGGGTACTTTAAAAAATATTTATTCCGGTTGCGACTCGGGACGTGTTTTTCGAAATATTTCGAATTTACCCGTATAAATATTTGGATGCTCCCGTTCCATAAATATCAGAATAGGATAGAATATCCCCATGGAAATATATTAAAATAAGCATAATATCGGGATATCTCCGGCCACAGTTGCGTGCGGTGAACAAATTTGGTTGCATTTTATTTCCTAAACAATTCCGCAACTTTTCACAATTTCTTCTCTTCAGATTCACAAACTGCCCGAATTATTTTAGTTTTTAATCGAGCAGCACATTCAACAATTAAGTATTTCGCATCAAAAATCTCATGCGATTTGTTTTTCATTATGATCATCAATAAACCAAGTCATAGAAAATGTAATATAAATTTCGACTTACTATGAAGCCTTAGATACTTGGGCATCGTTCGGAGTAAACGAGCGAAACTCGACTAGAGCGTACAGCGAATTAAAGCGAATAGAAATCTACTTGAAGTAGAGACAACATAGAACTATTTATTGATACGCTCCTGATTGGTCGTCAAAACGAAAAGGTTTGGTCGCAAGCATTCGAAAAGTTTTCAAAAGTGTCGCGAGTGCTTGAATTAAAATTGTACATTACACACTTAGAAAAAAATACATTAGACGTAAACAATGTAGCGACATATTTTTCTGCCTGATAATATAATTTTACATACGATAATATGTGAAATACAATATTGTGATTCTTTTGATGTAAAACTCAGACTGAATGAAGTAGGGAAAAGCAGCCAACTCTCATTTTTACATGTAGTTGAATGTAAATTTATGTGAATTGGGACGCTTCTTTTATGTGTATTTTACAAGACGTAAAGTTACATGACTTTTTTGCTGTGTAAGATTTAACTATGTATACCCTCTAAGAACGGTTGGTTTCAAAATCTTCCAATGAAGGACGTTCGTTGGACCAATTTGGACAACGTCCAAATAACCGTTCAACGAACGTCCATCGTTGGACCCGTGTTGAACGATTTTGAAACATTTTTTTGGACTTCTCAGTGGGTATTGTTAACAGTCATCACCATATAAGTGTCCTGAACAACGATGGCACTCATGATGATGATATACTAGCGCCACTATCAAATCAGTGGTACATATATGAAACAAGCACTTTCTGTCACATTGCCCCCGGGCAACCGTTGTCTGATCCGGATTCATTCATGAAAATACAGGAATTTCCACGCTCTCAAAGAATTGATCGTAATAATATTGTGTGTTCTGTTCAAGCCATTAGGGGATTTGTAGAAGTTCGAAGTCGTTCCGAGAACTCCATTGCAGGTGTCGAAGCATCATGCTATAGGCAGAAATAACTGGATGCATATGGTGCTACTTCAGGGCCGAGTGATTCTAAAATTTTTAGATGAGCCAAAGATCCAGTTCGGGGGACTAAAATTTAAAATCTTCGGGATCTTTGGTTGATTCTCCGTATTAACACGTCGGGCTCGGCTCAAATTTCTCAAATTATAAAGTATCTGGTTCGGGTTTTGAAATTCTCAGATTCGATTCGGGTTCGAATTTCACAAAATTTCCATTCTTGGGTTCATGTCGGGTTCGGATTTTTCAATTTTAAAATGGTCGGACTCGGGTCGGGTTCGGGTTTTTCAAATATTAAAATTTCGGGCTCGGGTCGGGTTCGGGTTTTTTCAATTTTCAAGCTCTCGGGTTTGGGTTCAAAAAAATTGAAACCCGGCCATCTCTAATCCGTCTTTCAATTTCATTGCTTTCGTTTCTCTTAGTGACGAATTTCGCACCAACTCGAACAAATGTTGGCAGCACCCTCTCAGATTTTAATGAAACTTTCTGTACATGAAGACTTTGTCACAAAAAGCCACTTTGCATATTCAGTTTTTCCAAAAATGATCTAGACTGTCTTTTGAAAAGGGTCAAGCTTTTTTTACCAATTTTTTCAATTGGCTATAGTCTAAAAATGGCAAATCCTACAAAAAAATGTTGTAGGAGAATATTCACAAATTTTCGAATAAAAATATTGAAAAAATTCTTCATTGACTACACTGAAAAAAATAAAAATTTAAAGTCGATTTACAAAAAAAAACCATTTTTGATTTGAATGAAATTTTGTTCCAAGATAGATAATTATGTTCCCTACCTTCCGTCAAAAATTCATGTTGGGCACTTTTGAAGAAAAAAAGTTGTTTGAAAAAAACTTTACCTTGTTCAAACTGAATTTTTTTTCTTCAGTGTATTTTTTTCGAAAATTAAACCAATGAAAGTCATGATCATCTCAGGATCCATTTTCCCAGCTGCTAGTTGCCTGATACATGCAAAAAGTATCAGTAACGAATTTGTTATATATTCATAACAAACTTGAATGAAGACTGGAAGATCGGAATACTGGAAGATTGGAAGACAAGAAGACTGGAAGACTTGAAGACTGCAGTTCATTTATTCCTCTCAAAACTGATAAATTTTATGAAACAATTGACAATTTTTTCTAAAATTTATTTTATGTCTGATGGAGCAGCAGCACAATACAAAAATAAAAAAAACTTTGCTCTAAAAATAGTCTTAAAAAATTCTTATCCATGAAACAAAAATTTATGAATTAAAAAAAGAATTAATTACGATCAATTGAAAAAAATTAAGAAAATTGATTGAGCAGTTTTTCGGTAATCGTGATCACGGAAAACCCATTTTTAGTAAAACCACATTTCGAGAAAATCGAGTTTAAAATTTCAAATTACCACTGCTCTTGGTAGACGAAGCGTGCTTGGAAGCGCTGTACCTTTCGATCTATTTCTTGGATCTTTATAAAAATTTGGGAGTTGTACTTTTAGATAAAGTAATAAAAAAATCGATTTTATGAAATGAAAAAGTAGTTAACCCCTTAATAAAAATATGCTCAGTTGCTGAATTAGACAATATCTTCTCACAAACTGAGTTTTATTGGATTCTGAGATGATTATGACTTTCATTGGGTTAGTTTTTGATAAAAATACACTGAAGAAAAAAAAATAGTTTGGACAAGGAGGTTTTTTTTTTTCAAATATCTATTTTTCCTCAAAAGTGCCCAACTTGAATTTTTGACGGTAGGTAGGAAACATAATTATCTATCTCGGAACAAAATTTCATCCAAATCAAAAATTAAATTTTTAAAATCGATTTTTTTCAGTGTAGGAGTCAATAAAGATTTTTTTCAATATTTTTATTCGAAAATTTGACTAATTTTGTGAAAACCACTCCTACAACATTTTTTGCAGGATTTGTCATTTTTAGACTAAAGCCATTTGAAAAAAAATTGGGAAAAAAAAGTTTGGCCCTTTTCAAAAGACAGTCTAGATCATTTTTGGAAAAACAAAATATGCAAAGTGGCTTTTTGTGACAAAGTCTTCATGTACAGAAAGTTTCATTAGAATCTGAGAGGGTGCTGCCAACTCTGAATACGATTTGGCGAGAAATTCGTCTAGTATTGAATTTGCCGAAAATAGCCAAAAAAGATACAGTAAAATTAGTTTTTCGCACATTGTAAAAAAAATGTAACAAATATCTCACTTCAAAAGGGATTAATCGCTATAAGCAAATCACCAAAATGAAGACCATGGACCATCATAAAACATCCCAGAAGACATCATTCTGTACGCTTTACCGTTTTTGTCTGAATACCTTTGCGCACGTTTTTGGCGAAAAAACCACTGTGGAATGATGTGAAGAACTGCGCAAAATTTAAAAAACAATTATTTCTATTAAAATGTGTTTTTACCGAATTAACGTTACCCCCTCTCCCTCCCTTAAAACTTATTTGTGGGAACCAACTATTTTGTTTTGAAAGTCCTACGTAAAGCAGCCAAGATTTAAAAAGGTTTTAGAAGTCAGTGAAATTCATAGTCCTGTCACAAATAACACCCTATATCTCGGAAACCATAACAATTATAATGTAAATGTCTTCGAAAAAGATGTTTGTGATAAGGTCCTCTATAAGATTGATACGAAAATCATTTATCTATTTTAAAAGAAATAAAACGTATAACTCGCTATTAGGAGGACTAATCATTGCTCCGGTCAGATAAAAATAAGAAGGATCATATTGCTGAAATTCACAGTTTTAGTGCAATCTAATGGCCCACTTTTGGCACTCTGAAACCACTGTGCGATGGCACGAATCAAGCTAATGCTAGCAACATTCTAAAAGGAAAAATCGAAGAATTTCAATGACCTATTAGCCGGAAAACAGAACCACTTGCAAATGTGTTTGCAATGACATAATGGCAATCATTAAAAACAGTGTACTACAGTGCACCACTTGAGCTACCGTCGAGCCAAAAAGTCGACGACGTGTAGGTATGCATTCGTTTCAAAACCGATCACTGCTGATTACCTAACGGAAAGGTAGGGAACCTGCCTAGTGGTGCTGTCTGTATACCAACCTACTATCACCAAGTTGAAACGATTAACGCCATTGGCTTGTCCGTCGCTATGCAAGGAAGGAAGGAGTGCAACGTGGTCGAAAACCGGCAGAAAGAAATGCCACACATCACAGACGCCTTGTAGTTCGCGTGGTGATGTGTTTGCGCTGATTGGAAATGAGACTGCATGCCGGTTCGGTGATAGTTGATGGACAATTGTCACAAACCACTACTGGTGTGATATCGGCAAAATAATGAACGTGTAGGGTTTTATAGGTTTGCAAAGTTTTCAATATAGATAGGACAGAGTTTTATTGCGTAGAATAGCAATAAAATATAGTGGCAATACCTTACATGCATAAAGTTTATTCTGTAAAAGCGACAACAGTTAACGGGATATTTCACCCACTATAGATAATCATTAAAAATTGGTTCAGAAGCATGCATGGAAGTGGCAGAGTAAAAGTTGTTCAATACACCTTCTCCAAAAATGTAAATTAATGTAACATTATCAACCACATTTAAAAGAAATTTAAGTCACAGGGGGCGTTTATCTGCCAAACCTAGCAAAACGATATCAACTAAAATGGTTAAAAGAAGCTGCATAGGTATATACTATAACAGTACTAAACTCTATTTTAAAGCGTATTGTTAGGTTGACTTCAACATCCAAGCCCCGATTTCTTCACCCACGCTTAACATTCGAGCCAGGTTAAACTTTTGTCAAAAATTTTTACTCCACCCGTCAAACCTCTTAAATCAGTATCCAACCACGCGCTATAACGAACATCTTGTATTGAAATCACAGGTGCCAGTTAGGGCTAGACCTAGCATCGAGACAATAGTAAATAGATTACTATAACGTCAAAAAAGAAAGTTTACCTATACCGAAACCAAATACCTCGCGGGCATTAAAAGCTGTGACGACTAATGAACCGTTCTTCCTCGTTTCTCACACACATGATCCGACCAGTGGAATCAGCAAAGAAGCAATTTCCAGAAGTGAATAAGGGTATATTGACACATAGTGTACCATCGAGCGGAGTCAGCGTTAGTTTGTGGACACGCGCATCCGTTATATTATAAGAATGTAGGGGTTTGAATTTGATGTTAAAAATAATCCTAGATAAGAGTTTGAATTTTAGAAATGTTTTCACTACCGTAAATATAATTGCCCGAGAGTTTGTAAAGATTCGGGAAACCAACTGTCACAATTAAATTTGAGCAGATTCCAGACGTTCCGTTGTTCGTAGAACAAAGATCACATCAGAAGATGAATGCGAAAAATTTTCATTCTTTATTAACTGATGAGCTCAACGAGTTCGTACGAAATTTCCCCTCTAAGTGTTCTTTGAGTTAACTTTTACACCTTAATCACGTCACGTCACGCCAAAATTTGAGGTTTGAAAGAAGTGAATGGCTAATGCACATGTACCTAATTTTCTGTACATTCAAACAATTTTTTCAATGGTGTTTCGTTTCATAGATCAGGAAAAGCTAATTTGAAAAGCTGAGAAGTCCACTCTTTGTTAGCGTACCCTATTTGCCTCGTCATCTGTTCGTCTCCTTATTTGTCGGTACTGACGAGACTAGGCAATATATTAGAAAAAAATGTTGCATAAACGTAAAATCATTCCATTCGAATTATCAATTTATAATAGCTTTAAAATCCAACCGGTAGCTACAGCACCCATGAACGAATCCTCCTCGATCGCACAATATTAACCCGCAAGAGATAGGGAGGTAGGTACGTTGGTGTTGATGGTACCGCCGAGCATCCATTTTAGGCACCACTACCAACGCTTCGGAAAGCCTCCTCCCCGAACCATATTCTTGGTTGCTTTTGACACGTATAACGGCGCCGAGCTCTAATACAACGGGGAGCGTCACATTGGAAATTCTGTATTGATTTTTCCCAGCACGTTCTGCCATCAATATACGGCACCGCGTAGAATTCTGAAACTAAACCTGTGCTATGATATCATCCAGTTGTCTCACATTGTTGTACACCGTAGTATGCACTCTCCATTCATATAGATCGCATTCAGTGGTTTAATCAGTGTTGTCGTAAACCGCCACTAACCACCTCACCAGAACTATCCGTCGCAGCAGCATCTTCCTTGGTTCATGTTTTAAAACTTACAATATCTGTACAAATAAACTCCCAGGTATTGGCCGTCTGTCAACAGATAACACACAAAAAAATCTCCCAACAAGGGCAAAGAACTGGATATCTGCTGAATTTGCAAAAAAGCGGTGCAGGGTCTTCTTTTTCTTCCTCGGCTAGAACCCGAAAATCACACTAGCCCGCATAGGAGTCAAAAACACACCGTATACCAGTAGGTATTGGAATCTATGAAACAAGCGAATTGTAACGGACCGATACGAAATGCGTGTCTGTTCGCAATAAAAGCAGAAAATCAACTGAAAAAACATTATCGAGAATGTGTGGAAACAAAAGAGAAGAACGAAACGGTTGAAGCTGAAGCATGGGCAAGAGTAGGAGAGAGAATGGAAAACCGTCGTGTTGTCAAAAGCTGCTGTGAGATGGCAGGTATAGGGTAACACATAACCGGTTCACATTGATATTATACACTTTAAAGAAAAATTGAGCTGAATGGCTTCAAAAGATTATTCAATATTTTAGCTTTTTCTGATCATAAAGTGCCAGGAAATTTAATCAGTTTCTTAAGTAGTAGCAACCTGGTATTGTAGCTGGAACCAGCCATCCCACTAGATTAACTGGATTGCATTGAGTAATAACATAGAATTTTAAACTATAGACGAAATTTATTTTTATTGTTTCTTACCACTTGTCGTCTTCAATAATTGACAATAATTGATATAATTGTACCATACCACAACGTTTTTTGCGTTATTTGGGGTAATAATACAATATATGGTGGTAGTTTATATTACACAACGAAATCGTCGATTTTAACAAAAACAAATTTTCCGTGGAAGCTAAATGCTTGTGAACTAAACAACATATTGTCAACAACGAGATTTCCGTTACGCCCGATTTCTGAACATTGATTACTGAGCACTATCGGAGATTATACGAACATTTTTGAAACAATTTTGTTAGTAATATAGAAGGCATTCTGGAATTTTTGTTTTTGCAATTTGTTTTGTAAGTGCACCGTTATTTTCTTCGTAAATCGTGGGAATCAAATTATGATCATGTCCCATTTAAACGTGATGTGCATTATATTTATGCCTTTCTCATATAAAACGGTCGGATAAAGTCGCTTTGATCATATTGGCCACCTACGACGGTTCTTGATTCTATATAAACAGGAACTGAAAAATGCTCAAAGGGGAGAGTAGCGGAAAATTTCAAAATCGATTTCGTATTTTTGATGCCAAATGTCTTTAAAATGCATGAAACGTCGAGATTTTAGGGTGATGAGCCTATTTTGGCACCATTAGGGAGAGGGTCGCATTCTTTTTTGAACAACTTTAAAAGAAGCCATATTATCTATAACCTTTCTCAGAATAAAGTATCAGTGTACTGTTTCTTAAACATCTATATAATGCTTATTTAGCACAATTGCCTCAATTTTCAGCATAAATGAAAATAAATGTTCCGTTCTGTGCATCAATTCCCACCTCAACGATCCAATTATCGCCTCATGGGTGTGCCAATTTCCACCTCATCGAAAAACAATCTAGTTGAAACGCAATGCCTCATATTCCATTTGCATCGATTCTAACTAGGTATCCAGATCATGGACGCCAACGTGTGATTTGTAAAACGAATCATTCTGCTTTTTTCAGCCGATCAAAACAAACGTAAACATCACGCACATCAATGAAACTCATCAGCTGTTAGTAGAAGAGCGCCCAGAATTGCGCACGCAGAAAAAAAACCATTCGAAGGTTAGCAACTGGAATGACAAGTTTCACATCACACATTGCTTTCTCCCAATCCGAATTGTATGTGCAGATGAAAATAAAAGATTATATTAAACTGTGATTGGAACCAGAATAACAGTTTAACTGTCTAAAGAATATTGATCATGAGTGGGAATGTGCTTATCTTTTTGATTAGGACTACCCTCTTTAAAAGCTTTAACATGTTTCAAATTAATCACTGGTATCCCAAATGGAATGAAAAATATGTTTGGAAATGATTGTATAGGTTCTAACGCTCAAATTTCTATGAAACATATCGAGAGTATATTCTATCAAAACATGCCAAAAGCGAATTAGAATTTTTTTTTCCAGCATAGCATCTATAACCCCCGAATTTAGATTTTCTTTATAACAAAATACTACCAAAAATAGCTCCTCTAGGAGTGAATGCTTTATTTGAAATTTAATTCTTGACATTTTCCGTAGTATTTTCAATTTATTAAAATAAAAATGTACTGGTGTTTGCTCACATGAGAATATATAAAACTCCAATTTTCGAAAGTTTTGTCATAAGCAAGCTTACTCAGCACAGCTCACTCAAGACGACATAATGTATCAGAAAAAGAAGCAATTTTGTTTCGGAAAATTTGGTGTTTTAGAAATATTTCTAGCTATATGGAATCAAGGAAGATTGATTAAAATATGTTAAATTTTGCAGTATTTGATGGGTTTGGCGCATTACTTCATCTGAATATGTCTTGTTACATATTTTTCAAAAAGTCCTAATCTTGATCAGTTTCTCTATAGTCCCACATAATATCATTTACCTTAATCTAGAATTTTTTTTTGACTTTTTTGGAGTTTGGCACATTTTCGCCTTTCTCGTATAGAAAGGTTATACAATTACTGAACATCTCCAATGTAATCCCGACCCGGAGGGCCGAGTGTCATGTACCATTCGACTCAGTTCGACGAGATCGCAAAATCAGTACTCGATTCCAACGAACTAAACATTTTTGTGAAATAATGGTTAGGTTTAGCTCATTAACCAGTTCAGAACAATTATAGTAAATAATACGAGCCATGTTTTGGTTAGAAAATTGTAGTTCCACGTGTTACCACATAGAGGGCGCCAACACTAACTTTTCAACGGAGAGAGATAGAAATTAGGTGTCTTCTACAAAGTTGTAGAACAGGAATTTTCCAGTAATTCTCCCGGACATCTTGATATTCTATCTTTCTTTTATGAAGAGTTAGTTTTGTCGCACTCTATGAAGTAACAGGTGGAACTGCAAACGTGGCTCGTATTATGCACTAAAATTCTTCTAAATATACTATTGAAATAAACCTAATTATTATTTCACAAAAATGTATGATTGGTGGGAATCGAGTAGTAATACATAACCATGCGCTGCTAGGCCCCATGCAAGACTGACTTAGACATCACTTCGATAAAAGTGAAATAACTTCTTTTAGCGATGCGGATTGACTAGCAGTCTTCGACAAAGTTGTAGACAAATAAATTATCTTTCTTATATTCGATTAGCCTACGATAATACGATGCATACAGTGCCATCTAGCGGAGAAAATGCAGGCTAGTGAGGTTTCTCCATGTAAATTGTCGAAAAATCCCTCACAAACTTCAGGCACGTTGAACCATTAGCTAGACTTGTTCGATTTACTTCAAATTTGGAGCAAGTACTGCTGATGGGACTAGAAATCGACTCAGGGGCGGGCCGATTGAGTTTTCAAAAATTCATTCTTTTTCTGGACAGGCTAGTGTTTATGTATGTTCTATTTATAGTAAGGTTTAAAAGGCTTCAAAAGCCTGGCCTGTAGTGATTAGCACTGAGTAAGACTCACGACTCACGTTCGTGTTTAACCACTAAAAACACTCCTTACTCTTTTTTAGCCCTTCTTCCCCACGAAACTACATCAAGGTATTACTTCGTGGGGGGAGGTCTCATAATTTCGTCACACCTCTTTCTTCTGCTCTATCTCGGAGACTCACTTGGTTCATGAAATGGCTCGACCTTTGATTTGACTGCCGACTCTCCTCTTACTTCTTGTGTGCAATTACGTTGCCATTTAGGTTTCGTCCCCGTGAGCCGTTTAGATGTTGATTCCATAAGCCATTTAGCTCCTGTTACTGTGAGTCATTCAGCTCCCGGCCCTATCACGATCTACTTGAATAGTCCCCAACGGTGAGCTCACCCTACTCCGACCGATGGTTCCCCGACGGAGGAATTTCTTCCGACATCGATACCCGCTTCCTTGAGCCGTTTAGATCCCAGCTTTATCGAGATCGACTCGGATATTATTCTACTTCGACTGAGAGTTCCCCGGCAATGGAATTGCTCCCGGTAGCGGTGTTTGTTTCGTGAGCCAATTAGCTCCCATTTTCGTCACTATTCTGTAGAATAGTCCTCTGCGCGAATCTGAGAATTTCCCGGCGGTAGATTTCTACCCGATACCTATGTTCGTTTCCGAGAGCCATTTGGCTGCCCGCTTCGTCCCGATCAACTTGATCTAATCCCCGGCGGTGGATCTAGCCTACTACCCGGTAGGGTGTCGAGGTCGGTCCGGCGATTCCGGTGAAGCCTGACGTCCGGTTCGCTGGCACTCCGACGACCCGAACCCTGTGCTACGTCATGTACTACTCAACTGGTCCCCGACGGTGGACCCAGTCTACACCGTCGGAGAGTTCCCCGGCGGCGGAATTTCTCCCGAAACCCGATTTGTGGTTTCACGGCGTCTTTCTAGCCTATGACGCTACTTTGTTGGTCTCATTTCTCGACAAACATATGATTACGGCCTAAAAGCCGACTGTCAAAATCCACTTTGAATGCAAATTCCGGACAAACCGTTACACGCCAATTACAGATGTTGGTAGTAAACGAAAGATAACAGTTTTCTCTTTCATAAACTGTTGTGAACTGTGTTCGACTAGTAACGGTTTGTCTGGAATTTCCATTCAAAGTGGATTTTGACAGTTGGCTTTTAGGCCGTAATCATATGTTTGTCGAGATTTTAGGAAATATTTTTTTTTTTCATCTATAAAAATACTTTTTCATTTGCAACTTTGTTGAACAGTTGATTTGAAGTAACTTTGCTGAGTACCTTCAAAAAATCAAGTTTTTGTGATTTTCCCCAAACGATGAATTGTTATCACATAGGTTTGTTTATTCTAGAAATTTTCAGATACCAACGAACTACATAACTTTCATGAAATCATCAACTAGTTTTGACGCCAATTTTGAAATACACTCAAGTTTTTTTTTACGCGGTTTTTTTTTGCGCGGTATTTTTTTACGCGGTTTTTTTTACGCGGATTTTGAAATTTACACGGTTTTCATTTACGCGGATTTTCAAATTTACGCGGTTTTCATTTACGCGGTTTTTGAAATTTACGCGGTACTCATCGATGAGGTTCCCTTTATCGCGGATTCTTAAATTTAAGTGGTCTTCATTTACGCGGATTTTGAAATTTACGCGGTTTTCATTTACGCGGATTTTGAAATTTACGCGGTTTTCATTTACGCGGATTTTGAAATTTACGCGGTTTTCATTTACGCGGATTTTGAAATTTACGCGGTTTTCATTTACGCGGATTTTGAAATTTACGCGGTTTTCATTTACGCGGTTTTCATTTACGCGGTTTTCATTTACGCGGCTCGTATCCCCCGCGTAAAAAAAAACCTGAGTGTATAAGCCTTGCACGGTGGTTTCAAACACTAAAAAAGATAGTTAAAAGTATTTTCTGGCTATCGATGTTGTTTTCGTGATAAAGTCACTTCAGCAAAGTTTGGTGATGCTTCATTATGTATCAAGATTGACTGGCACCTTATGTATCTTTAAGGGTACACTCCTATTTTTAGACAACTTTTTCTTATAAAACAATGAAAAATATTTTTTCTTCTTCAACCTTGTTTTACGGTTAATTTCAAGTAACTTAGCTGGAAATTTTATTTAGCTATATATTTATACGGGCAATATACAGGGTGTTTGGTTCATGATTAAGAATCTCTCGAAGGGAGATAGAGGATCATTTTTGGCAAAAAAATCGTTCTGCACATATGTACTATCAAATCACAACCGTTAGGGACTATTTATAAATCACGTAACGAGAAAATTGTCCAAAATTGACTCCCCCTCCCTCCATGTGACAAATAGTCACAAATTTCTCTATCTCCCCTGCCCTATTACGTAACGAATTCTTCGAAATATTTTTTTTGTTCAGTAAAACATGTTACGTAACGATCTAGCTTACGCTCCCTCCCCCATGTGTCACAACATGTCACAACTTGTCGTACCCCCTCCCCCCTAAACGCATTACGTAATTTATGAATGGTCCCTTACAGAGTTACTGAACTTAATAAACTGCATCATTGCGATTGTTCATTTCATATCCCGTTCGGTTTTGATACTTTATCCCTCTTTATTTCGCTGCAATATAATAGTAGATACAAAATGACGTCGTCACATATGCGGTGGGTACAAAATCGTTTTTGCTTATGTAACGATGTGATTAAAATGATTTTGCGTCGAGACGAATTGATTTTAATTACTGATACGGACTTAAAGAAGGAATTGTAGAACTTGCTAAGATGCCGCATTTCGATAATAAGAAAGGTGATGTTTGTTATTTACTATTTTAAAGAAAATAATAATACACTAACTTTGAACTAATTTACTTCTAAAAGAGTACTAAATTCACTTAACTGCAAGATATTAGTACATTTTTATGCAAAATTTTCTTAGCTTTCCAGCGGAAACAAAAAAATATGATAAGTGTTTATAACTAGTATTAGAGAAAATAAGATGAAAATATTCAAGTTCACTAATCCAAACACGTGGAAACAAGAAAAGATTAGTAGACTAGAATGGGGTCAAATAGGTATGTGGGTACACTAGGTATAGGGCATTATCTTTGCTGTGCTATTACAGAAGTCGCTCATCTTGTGGGAATTAGATACACGGTAGAGAACATCGTTGACGACTGTCATTCTGGCTGTTACCGTGGATCAGCTGTATTAGTTACGGCGTCGTTTATTTATTTTTTATTAACGCATTGTTTTCGTCCTCAGTACAGCACATTTAATCAATATAAAAATATGTTAAGTGGGGTTTTTCTTTCGCCAAAATTAATGCTGCACACGAGTTTTGTATTAGTTTTTCGATATTTTTGTTTTTGGAAAAAATACGGACATCAACATGAAATCTGGCGACGACGAGGACACCGAAGAATTCATTCGCAAGTACAAAGCCAGACGCAGTTGCCGACACAACATGATTTTTTTCAATATTTCCTTTCGTGGTTTCATGATTTTTCACGTCACTTTATTTTTTGAATAATCTGCAGTATTAATACTCTTCAAACAAAAGATGAACCGGTGATTTTCTAGGCGTGTACATTGTTTAATTAAACCTCGAATATAGTGACCTATCGTATCCCCAGACATCGCAAAAAATTGTAACTTCGCCTTATTGGATTAAAGATTCAAAATATTTTTCCAGGGATAAAACCATTATTACCAATACATTACCGGATGTATAACGTTTCCAACAAGTGCTTGTTTGTCAAAAGCAGTGCAAAAATACCATCGCACGAGCTCGCCAAAGAAAACTGACCTACTTGACCCCACTCTACTCTATATGACATCATAGAACAAATTATGCAGCTTTTTCATACGAACAATCGAAAGTATTAAAATTACGATGTAAACTAGTGAGGTTTTCAAGAAATGGACGAAAATTCGTTAATCGCGAAGGGCTTAAGCGTTCGTATGTTAACGCATTTGTCACGTGTGCTCGCGTTCATGTGACTTCGCGTATACAAGACTGGATTTTGTAACCGTGTGGCCATTCCTATATACGCGTGCGTTCTTGGATGGTCACGCGGACCTTCATTCTGATAATTAGTTTTCGGTGTACAATTCACATTCTGACAGGGAGTAAGTTACCCCATATCACTAGAGTCCTCGGTCATGTCGCCATGTAACGTGGTGTCCAGTGGATATGAGAGCTTTCTTTTTTTAATTGAACCAATTGAAGGTATAGACCTAGTCTGCTGATATCAAGGAGAGAAACATCCGGAAGTAACCGATTCATGATCGTGCGACCGCGGGGGTTTTTAGGCATAAGGCGCATAAGCCCTCTCGGTCTCCTCGATGCATCACTATCGAGGCGTAATGCAATAACCATCTTAAAGCAATTGTCTGTCATAGGTTCTGTAGGACTGATGCACGCAATATGCTTGAAAATGTTTGCAATACCGTGAAACCCCTAGACCTTGGGGAGGGCACTTTGTATAATCGTTAAATTGAACCGTTATTCATACTTTTGATAACCGGGAGGCAATAAACTGTGCCGAAAATGATGAAAATTAACTGACTCGAAGAAGGCTCTACGAGAGTCAACCGCTCGCGACAAAGATACACACTTGAATCCGCTTTTCATAATACATATTACCATAGCTGAGAAACTGCTGGGGGTCCGAATTGGACTACTTCCCCCTATAAATAAAAAATACGATTCTTTGAGCAAAGTTTCGTGATTGGAATAGCTGTATCTGCCATACGGGAGCGGTGGGTGGTAAGCCTAGTTTACATTGTGTGTAACGATGGAGCTTTTCAAACAGGGTTGCTATGATTAATAAGAAAATCCACTTGATTTGAAGCCATGCTGCTTCTTTAGTTAATAACTTTTTTCAGCGAATTTTCACAAACTTACAATGTTCCACGAATGTGTTCAGTAGAAGAATACCTTTAGAAATATATAGTGTCCTCATGAATTGATTGATAAGGTGATTTTTTATGAATTTATTTTCAATTTTATCCGGTTTTCCATACTAATTTCCATGTAAACTTTGAAATTTTTGGAGGGTCCGTAGACACAACCGATCGGTACCAAAATTTGCATAATTACTAAGGGCTATAAAAGGAATCAATAGAGCCTGGTGGAGCTAAAAGTGAAAAATTGAACCAGTCTAGTGTATATCCCAACTAACTCCAAATTGGCGTCAGTTAGACATTAAATCCAAACAGTTCACATAACATGTGTGGGCGCCTAAAGCAACTGACCGACATCGAGTGATGTCTCGGTTAGCCAAGCACAAAGACTCTGGGGTCGCTGACGAGTATAGGGAATCGAACTCTTTTGTCATTGGAGTCAAACGACTGTGAATATGCAACCTTTATTTTTCCTAAAGGAAACAAACATTTTGCGCTTAAGAGCACAAAACCTAACTTAAATAAATTGGATTTGAATGTTTACTGTTCCACTCGTCAGTAATATAGTCTAGCTGATAGTAAGTCCTTAACGTGTGTAATCTGTCGAAACTTCTCGTGTATTTCCAACGTTGCACTTGTTGCGAGAATGCGGGTGACACGACATATTACTTTTTATCTGAGTCTGCATTATCAAATACGAGGTGTTATTAGTTTTCAATTATGTAACCAGATGGAGCCCTATGTACGCATAGGAAAAATCGTGTAAATTTACATCTCCTGACCCTGACATTTACGAGCATCACAAATGAAATAGTGTAATTTCATGTCACTGGGCATAGAAAGTAAACTTCTAATGTAAAATAAACGGAACACGGTTATATTTCGTCATTTTGTGCATTACGGTTTGTTAAATTATGTCATGTTTGAAATTAAGTCAGTGGCAAAATTCATAACGGTTCCCCAACCAGGAGTACCCGTTTAGTCAACAACAATGTTTGAAACAGCAAAAAATGCGTTTTTTGCCTTCAAACCAAAACAGAAGCCAATGCCAAATTTATTTAACATTTATAATGCATATATATTAAAAGGCTATCGACACAAAGAAACATGCCAATATAACAAAGATAGATGTACGATGGTAACCCGTTCCGATGAACGAACAGAAATATTCAACCGTGTGTACTAGACAATCTATATGAAACGCCATCAACGGAGCTGACTGCATGGACCCTCCAACTCCCCTACTAGGAGACTATTCAAAGAAATAAATCACGAACACAGAATCCGACGGAAACCTGATAAAACTCGATTTTTTATAATGAAGAACTTTTAATGCTTCGATATGCTACCTCTATACTTATAACCGTCACATGTTCTGTAGTATTGCCTATAGTGCCGCTATACGAATAACTGTGTTATATACTATGGCATTCCCTATACACCTGGGACAATTAAGCGTAGAGCGACAGTATATAAATGGGCCAATTATGCATAGAAGGTTATGTACTATATGAAGTTTAACCAACGACGTTTAATGTTAATGTCCGCTATACTAAATTGAGGTATTTAACCCTCCGGAAGTCGCGCAAATGGCTCACTGAATGAGCAGCCGATGGTGCGCTAAGACGATTTCGCTAGAGTTTGAGAGCAGCGTGCACTCAGTGCACTAGCGCGACTTCCCGGAAGGTTAATTGTTGCAAACCGCAAACTGCACAGAATCGCAAGTCGGGTTAATGTAGACAGGTAATTCCACAGAACACAGGACTGACTTGCTATTATAGGCAGCAAAAAGGCCAAAACATGTACCTACGATTAGAATAACAAAACATGTGATTTTATGAAAATTTTCGGAAGCAACGCTCTGATTGTTTACCACTGTGGATACAAAATTGTTACATATGCTACGATTTTATTTGGCTTGCTGACCAAATTAGGCAGCTGTCCATTTTGTATACTTGGTCAGCGAGCAGAGCAGAGAGAAGTCTTTGATTTAGCCACCTTGATTTGTCCAAGTGTATTCAGCAAGAATATACGCGAAATATTCACTTCCTTTTGGCGGTGGCATTATTTTAATTAATCAGACGTTTTATATCTGGAGACGATCCTAATACACCATGTCACGCTATTACACATGTCATCGATAACTCATTCATAAAACACAAGAAAATTCACAATGTACACTAATTGATCACGGTAACATTAAATTTGGCTCACCTGTAATATAGTTGTAGATGCCTTTAATCCTTCCACTCTCTTCCTGCTTTGTCCCAGTTCAACATTTACTGCCTGGATATCATCCAGAAACTGATGAAACAGTCGATCGTTGATTAATTTCAGCGACAGCTCAGGCGTTGAATTTTCTAAAAATTAAACACAAAATGAACGAGTTATTTTTGCCAAACACCTGTCAAACCTGGTCTTTATTTCTTACCGATGTGATTAAGCAATTCAACCGTCTGCTGTATATTCTTACGGTACAGACCTCGCCAGGCGGTCCAACACTCGGGATCCTCAATTAGGCACAGTATCAGTCCAAAGTAGATCAGTTCTGGTTTCGCAATGAATGGTATATTTTTGAACATTGTCGTGAACGTGCTGGAAGTTTTAGGTGCACTAAAAACATAGCGCTCGACAAGCAGTTTGGAAGCTTCCTCTAGGAGTTTGCTAACGTCTCGGCTGGCTTTGGTTTGTGTCGTCAGTGAGCTCAGGATGGTGAGAAAGTCACTGGATGAAATTTCTAGTCTGAAAAAATAGGAAAAAAGCAAGTTCTAGTTGAAAGCGACAAAGGTTGGGAACTATGAAGCTCTAATGGTTTGGATGTACATAAATGTAGTTGCGTTTATTTAAAAACGAATCTGCTTTATTTATAAAACTTTATACTGCCTTCAAAGCAACGTAAGGATTTTCTTAACGAAAGAAGAGTATTACTAAAAAAACAATTGTAATACGTAGTATGACACAGGCATTTTTCTTCATAACCCAGCAAACCATTCTCACATAACTGTGTCAAGCCAAATTATCCAGGTCAACAAAAAAAGTGTCGGGTGCTGCTCAACACCTAAATAAAACTTTTCTTCTGAGGAAGCGAATGATCGCTGTTCACTCAATGCAGCCGAGTGAAGTGTCGCAATCGATCTCTGTTGTTTTGTTTTTCGTTCAATTCGTAATTTGAGAAGTGATAGATACTATACTAGAAACATTTTCTGTTACTCTTTCAGTCCTTCGGTTTTGTCAACGCCTTTCCGACACGAGCATTTTCCATGCGGTTGCAACATTGCAACAATTTGGTGCGCATAGAAGCATGTAAACAGCAAACAAAACGAATTAGTTTCTACTGGCAAACGCTACATGTGAGACGGTTCACCACAAACACACATCATGGACTGATATGAACAATAATTGGCGGGGTCGGCGGTAAAACATGATGATGCGTTATGTTCTATCAACAAGCATGCGGTAGACTTGAGTGGAACGCCCAACTCCTACCAGCAGAAGGCAAAGGATTCTTCATATTTCCTTTCGATCATATCCATATGAGCCTGCCTAGTCCTAGTTTTCCGTTCTAAGCTTATAACTGATTCGCTCTAGAATACCTATCCACATTTCAATTCCATTGCTCCCGTCTTAAATTTGCCGAAAATAGCCAACAACAACGATACAATGATTGATATTGTTTGGGATACCATGCAGCTAAAAGATATATTCGGAGTACAAAATGATCTACTTACTTTGTTGTTTTGTGTTTGAATAGAATCTTGTGAATATATTCGTAAACGTATTTGCTATAGGTCTTGAGTTCAATAACCGGCACCATAAAGTCCTGCCAGATTTTCAGTCCAACGTTGAGATCACGAAAACCACCCTGTCCAAGTGCCCACAGCAAACTGAGACCAATGTTGCTACGGTTCTGGAACGAATTTCGTATTATCGCGTTTCGAGCTAGATTGTTGACGCATATTTGCGGTTGGTGAAGGGCAACAGCTTGCAGTAAAATTTTGTGCCCCATGTGGGGAAGATTTTTGTTCATATCTTCAGCCAAATTGGACAGCGAGAGATCGTAGAAAAACTGCAAAATCTGTGTACTAGCCGACGAAATGGATTGATCAATAATAGCTTTCAGCTCATGAGGAATCACGCTATATGGATACGAAAGCGATTTGTCCGCAAATATCGGATCTACATTTTCAACGCGGAGATGCTCGTTCAGAAATGCCGTTATTGCCTTCAGTAATAATAAATGATTGTCTTTAAAGCTTTCGTTCACCGCCCATAGGTGGGCACGAAGGTCACTGATGATGATCGCCTTTAAAGCGGCCTCTATATCCTTGTATTTAGGCTTTGCTTGTTGTCTCCTTTCTGCTTCTATTTTTTGTTTGTTCTTATTCTGGTTCTGCTGCTGCTGGGCCCTACCAGGTGATCGTTTCCGATCGTGAGATTGCTGTTTCCCATTTGTATTATGGTTATTCTTTCTCTCCCCTGTAACTTGTTTAGAATCGAACAGCACATCGTCCTTCACGTTGGCGTACAGCAACCGGATTTGATCCATTGTGTCTAAAATTAACCAACAAAACAAACAACTAACGTTGAAATATCGTGCGTTCAATGTTCAATCGTGCGTGTCACGCGCCACGGGTAGCTAAGCTAGTACTGACGAACAATGCTCAAGAATGGACGCAGAGTGCAGGTGCAACTAAATGCACTAGAATTAATGTTACACTCCCTGTTCTATTTCTCTTGCAAATTGCACCATTTGGCGAGGGGGGCATGAGTTAAAAAACCGGAGGGTCTTCTATTAGCAGGGGCAGTTTTAGTTCATACCGATCGATTTTTTGTTTTGTTTACTACGAAGAATGAAGAATTATTACATTATGGTTAGCCAAATAAATTAATATAAATAGTAATTATCGGTTCCACGTTTAATTTTAAAACGAGTACAATAAATATACCATAGGCATTCAAACTCATATAGAGTTTTCTGTGGTAGTGTAAAAAAGAGACTGTTTACATCCAAGTTTGAAAGTGAATCACAAATTACACCGATGCAGTGAGATGTAAAAAACGAAAATTCTTATTATACTTGATTTGAATATAAACCTTTAGTTAGAAAACCATTGAAATGTACGTTTCTCATATAAATTAGAAAAATTTGTATGTTTATTTGTGACGATAGCCTGTTAGCGTATTTGCCTTATATCAGAAATAAATTACAGAATTATTTTTTATTCAATACTTTTTAAACTCAACTTTTTGTGCTGAAGTACCCCTCGCCAACTGCACATTCGACTTATCCATACGTTCTTTCGAATGAAAAACTCGCCAGAACCGTTCATTCTTACCAGCATCTTCTATTTTAAGAATTCCGCCTTTGCTTGCTGCGATGCCATTTATTTTGTCCCCACCGGTTTTACGGGGCTTCTTCTGTTTGCCGACTACTTCCCATTCATTGGTCATTTCACTATTCATTATAGTTATTAATTTTCCTGGTTAGGGAGTTCTGTTGTTATGAGAGGTTATCAGTATACTAATTATAATCCTGTTGCTGATTCAAAGCACCAAACTCACAAACTTTACAAGAACAATCGTCAAACGAAAACAGCAAACGAATAAATATAACGAATAAAATCTTATCAATCGCTCAAAAAAGACTTCAATATTTTACCAACAATGTAAAAATTTAAGAAAAAAAATTCGCAGACAGCGACTGGAAAACAAAAACTGATGCAAACTGACAACTTGGCATATATTTTTCTTTTTCTTACCGGCACTGTTTTCGCTTTTTCCGATCTATCTGTTTTGACAGTTTGATTCGCATTTCTGCCCTGTGGTTCAATGTGACTACGGTTGAATCGTTGCATTTTTTGTTGATTTCCTTTGATCTCCGCATTCGCGAGGTATTAGGCAACGTATCGTAAAGTATCGATATTAGTTTTGAAATACAGCGATAATCGAATTTCAAAACGCATAAGTCCGATACAGATGACCTTCCATCTCCGCTCAGTCAAGATAAAATGAATGCATTACGATTCTTACGCGTAGAGTGTGCTGAAATCTTTCGAACAGTCCTGCTAATTTTAATAAGGAAAATGGATTCTTGTTAATTTATTTTATGCATGCCATATTTTGTGTCTTGAATCCATTATATCGAAGTGCACCGTTTTTCCACAGAGAACAGATATCCATGATCGAGCAAATAAATCAATAAAACGTGTGTAAACATTAAAACCATAAAACACTAGCGGCGCCACACCGAAAAAACGTATGAAAAATGACTCAAAGAAAACAATCGATTCCGACTCAATCGGTTGATGCATTTGAGCTGGAACTCATACTGAATCCACTCAGAAGCCCAAACCAGTGCCGGAATGGTTTGACTGGGTAGAGGTATAACAGCTGTTAATGCAGTCGAACTCAGCCAGTAAAAAACATGACGACAGTAGCGCACCTGGTGGAGATATCCCAACTACAGTCGTGATTCGCTGGTTGGGCCACACCTCTGTCCAACTAACGAATTTGATTCGTTAGTTGGACCGACTGACAGCTGTCAAACTCTCCAAAGGAGACGTTTGTAGTGTAATTGCATATATTCACATCTCTAATAATTGTCAGATTGATTGTCAAGGTAAATTTGACATAAGATTTTGACATTCAGATGCTTTTTAGTTGGACAATGGTCCAACTAGCAGAGGTCCAACTAAAAAGCGGCCCAGTTAAAAAATCAGCTGGTTGCTGTTAAGTTGTCTCCGGGCTGGCTCTATGTTTGACCGGGAAAATGTTTGCATCGATCTATTTTAAACATTATTCGTTCGATAGGATCGATATTCTTGGTTTCTATACAGTATCGCCCAATACTTTTATTTGTTTTGTTTTGAATTGAATATTGGTAAATGGATCAGAATGCAAAATTATTTTTTCGTTCCTATAAAAATCAGTTACAGCTGGTATTTTTTTTTAGAATTTAAAGTAGCTATACTCTTATTGCATACACTTATGCAGAATGAGCTCATCTCCAAATTCCGACGATGATAGGTAAGATTCAAAACTTTGTATTTGAATACAACTGCATAGATTTGATTCACCCACATCTTACAGGAAAATCGAGTTTAATCCGCTTCTGCTAAATGGTAGCCGAAAAAGCGCTTTTCTGCCTTACAAACCAACCAACACAGTCCTAACAAATTTGCAACGGGGCAATACCGAAGCAAGCATACCTAGTGAAATCTGTTTGAACTTCCACGAAAAAACTGGCCAAGGCGAGATCACTGAAGAACAAATTCGCGCAGAAAAATCGGTGGACACTGTCGACTCAAATAGCTGTACTCCGCTGCATTGGGCCTGCTATTACGGGCAACTTTCGTCAGCCCAAATTCTGATCAAGTAAAACGGTTCAAATTACTGGCGTTTTCATGTGAATGATAATACTGTAATTTCCAGCTGTGGAGCGGATGTCAACCGTCAGGCAATCGATATGGTCACTCCGTTGCTGCTTGCAGCCGCCGGTGGTCATCATGAAATCGTCCGGCTGCTGCTTCAGAAAGGTGCCAATGTGAACCACATGGATGTGATTGGTAATACCGCACTAATGTATGCTGCTGCTGGGAATCATCCGCACACGTGCAATGAGCTGCTCAGCCGCTGTGCTAAGTTTACCGATAGTAACGAAGAGGGCGAAACAGCCTACAGCTTGGCTGTGAAGAACCAAGCTGGTTTGTCTCAGGCTGTGCTGGAAAATTACATTACGGCACTGTTGATGTCGTAGCTAGTTAGTAGTTTACATGAGCTGTTTGTGCATTTTTTACCACTAGCTTTTAAATTTGAAGTTATATTCAAATATCAATATACATGTTTTATGTAATAATTTTCATTGTGTTATTCCTTATTGTTATTTTCTTCGGGGAAGAATTTAGTTGCCATTCTGGTCCATCACATCAGTTAGTAAGCGTACTTAATAATTGCCATCGAATATAATAACCACCTCAAAAGCTTTATAGTGCCTCAAAAAACCCTCTAAACAAAATTTTAGCTCAATAAGATCACCGGTCATAAATTATTACTTATGAAAAAGTACCAAATTTGAAAAATTGATTTCATATTTTTGATGTCCAGTGTCCAAATGGCTTCAAAATCCCAGAAAAGCAATTTCTTCAAAAAATATTTTTCTGAGATCTCGACGTTTCATGACATTCTGACATTTAGCATAAAAAATACGAGTTATTTTTTTTTAAATTCAAAGGTTGGTAGTTTGTACAAGTGAAAACTTTTTGACTTAAGTTGTTTTGAATGCCCAGTATACTGACGAGACAATTTTCAGGAACTGTGAGCTGTGTGAAAATACTATAGCGTTAGCGACATTACTCACCTTTTCGCAAACGCGAGTGAAACAAAGACGCTTTTTAGAACTATTGCTGATAAAGGTTTTCACACATACGTTGGAGGAAAGCGGTAGCATTCATTCATGCATCAAGTGAAGAGCGCCGGGCTCCGGCCCGCACATACATATATTCCTCTAAAAACACCAGCTGATGGTAAAATTGATGTCGAACAAGATTCGCCATCAAAGGCTACAACTTCCCGTTTAAAATCATAAACAGTGACCTCTGTCGAAGCAAGCGTTACTGAACTACCGCGTCTACATATCCGCTCGTAAAGTTTGGATCGACGGTGTAGTCAATTCGAGATTGTCTTGCGTGGAAGTACTGGATGGGACGAAATTGTGTGTGCGTTCACAAACAAATGGTAGACGGGACAAATGTTGTGTCGGGTGACCTACGGCGGGATTGGGTTAGGTTTAATTACATCTTCTTCGACAAGGATCGTCTGTCTGTTCGGCTGTTTAAACCGCGCGTCATGCGTTGCAGCTTCGCACTAAATACAAGTTGAAAAACGAGCCTACTGTGGGGAGAGTCCACATGATCTATTACTAGGCTTTGCGTACAAACAGCACCCGAGAAATCCGATGCGTTCTCTTAAACGACGCTTGAAGCAATTGTTTTGCATAAATACTAAAAAATCTGCGCCCGGGATTCGTTGTAAAGGCTAAAATTTATTTCATGGCAAATATGCCAGTCTGGGCTGCTGCGCTGAACTCAAAGCGGAACCGGACGAAGTTGACAAGCACGTTTCGCGAAATGGCTGTTCGTGTCGCGAGTGGTTACAGAACGATATCGTTAGAGGTCCTATGCAAGATTGCCGGGATGATCCCCATCTGCATCATTCTGGCGGAGGACGTGGAATTTGCTACCAGCGGAAGAATACACGAAATGAAAAAAGACTGGTCAGAGTGGATTTGTTGGTTAAGTGGCAGCAATAATGAGACAAGGAAGGTGAACCCACCGACTCATCCCAAATGTGTCGGTATGAATGGAAGTTCACTTCACAATTCTTCGGTGAAGTGAACTTCCATTTGACGCATTTTTTGTCCGGGTGCGGATGCTTGCGGAAGTATGGGAATGTGTGTATGAGCGTACAAGAGATGCCAGAACACGTGGCTTTCGAATGCCCTAGGTTCGAAGAAGGTCGGCGTGGCAGTCGACAGTCTATGTGCCACGATGTGAGCTTGTCTAGGATGCGGTCAATACAGTAATGTCGAGCATACATTACGAGCTGTACAGGAAGTCCCAAATAGACCAACAAAGCAGCGCCGCTGACTAGAAAACCACTGTCAAGCAATTAATCGGGTTCGGGAAAAATTCCAGTCGAGTAGTACGCGACGTATCACCGGGTTCGGGTCATCGGGGCGCCAGCGAACCGGACGCCAAATTTGTTACAAATTTTGCAACCACCAAAACACTATAAAATGGTATCAATAACCCAGAGATACACCAAAATAGGGTTTTTATGTGGGAACTACCGAACCATGGTGATGATGTTTTTATGGGCTGATCCCATTACAAACACTTTCAACATATCATATAATGGGGGTGAATCTGGACCATGGTATAAAGGGCTTATCGTTTGCACGGGTAGACCGCGTCGAACCACCAGCAGTGGGTTGTTAGGGCGCCAGTGAATTGGAAGCTACGCTCCACCCGGTATCACTGGACAGACCTCGGCACCTACTGCCGTGGTCCACCGTCGGGGACTAGATCGAGTAGATCGGGACGAATCGGGGTTTTCAGGGGCTCACGAAAACAATAATCGGGTTCTGGATAAATCGAAAGCAATTCCGCCGCCGGGAACTCTCAATCGTAGTAAATTCATCACCGGATAGTATCCGAGTAGATCTAGTATTCAACCTTTTTCGTACCATGTACCCCTTTCCGAATATTGATCCCCATGATGTACCCCGTTCTAAACATTTCTTGCATCTTTAATCTGGCAGAAAAAAATGATTTTCAGTAAAATGAGAACCGTAATTTTCCAATTAGAAACTTGTCCCTAAGCACTCTCGGTAGGAATCTGAATTTAAAATTTCTCCCGCGTAATTTACCCCACGCAATAGTTTAATTTACCCCTGGGGGTGAATTCACCCCCGGTTGAAAACCACTGACTATAAAAGATTGTTAGATAGATTGTCAAAGTAAATGTGACATGATATTTTGACTGTAACATCCTGATGTCCACATGATGCAATACATTTTAAAATCCGTGCAACATTACTTGGATTTTCATGTCCAGATCACTGATAACCAATCAAAGTAGCTTTGACCACGTTGGCTATCTATGACCCCTGGAGAACTTACCAAGCTCCTATGTTAATCTGACACCTATTTCTTAGGGAATTCTTGACCGATTTTTAAGAACTTACTTTCAAATGAAAGATATAATACTCCCATTGACCTCTATTGAATTTCATTTACATCGTCGTTTTAGCCACATAGGAACCGGTACAATCGTAATCTTCCAAAGGTTAATATTATTCATTGAAAGTAAACAGTTCTCGAATGTGTGAAGACTTGAGAAACTAGAGCTTTAAGCTTATTGAAAGTCGCTCGGGAAACGAAGCTAATCCAAGCATGTTAAATGATAGATCTTCAATGAATCTTGTGGTGCCCAAGTGCGGCACTGGGAAAATATCTTGTAGAGTATGCAGAGTACGGGCCTGGTGGGATGAACTGTCAGTGTGGTTTAGATATGCGAGAAATAAATAACGGGAATTACTCTTCAAGTATCGTTGCACTTAATTGGAGATCCGAATCATCCGACACGGGAATACAACATTTGGCGACGAGGATGATCTCATCTTTAGTACGGAAAAAAGGTAAGAACATATAATATATGTTAAAACTAAACGGAAAGAGTTCATTCGATAAAATTGAGGTTAAGTAGTTGTCTTAATTTCCAGAGAAACTAAGTGCTAACTAGCGTGATACAAGCGATACTATCAAAGGGTAGTAGCTATCGAAAGGATAGCGATCAGACTAAGTCACCTGCGAGTGGCAGCTGATAGCCAGCGAGATCAAAGCCATTTGAAAAGAGCAGCTAGAGCGAAAGCGAAACTATCTACCAGAAGGTAGAGGCTCCGAAGGGCCGGGAAGCTTAAACATTGAAAGTTGATCGATTGTAACGTGTGGTACGATGGAGAAATGGGCCATCCCCCAGTTCAAGTATAAGTCATTGCCGAGAAACGCCATTCGTGATGAATGGGTGAAATATAAGCGAAATTTTGGTTATATTATATCGGCTACGAATGAAAAAGACAAAACGAGCATACGGAATATTTTGCTGGCAAAGGGTGGCCCAGAATCCAGAGGAATCGCTGGGGAAATTCATGCCCTGCTGTTAGGACCAAGCAAATTAATGCAATTTCGGGAAATCAGCCGAAGAAAGCAGATCAATCAGCGTGATCGACAAAGTGATTCTTTTCGCACCAAGTGAGCTTAAGGAACAATTACTCCAACGTGATTCATTGTGTCTTGATGAAGTTACCAAAATTGTAACCACGTATGAATCCGTAAAACAGCAGGTCCGATCAGTCAGCATTCCTACAACAAGCTCTGAAAACTTCTCGACAGCATACGGAAATATCAACAGGATTCAGCAATCACATGCAAAAGAATGCACGCGATGTGGTCGTAAAGGACATTTTGGAACGTTTTATGTCCTGCTAAAGAAAAGGAGTGTAACAAATGTAAACGGATTGGGCATTTTGCTACCCAATGTCGCACCAATTTTGCATCCAAGCGGAAATATGATGGACCGTTTCGTAGTGGCAAACGCTTCCAAACTGATCGTATCAACAAGGTCGAGATTCACAGAGGTGATGACCACAAAGAAGGCGTATGTTCGGACAATAATTTCATTTTCCGTATCAGTGAAGGTGACGAACGTTTGGAATCAACAAAAGAAGTGTGACGAGGTTTTCTAACCATACGGCGATCAAGCGAACCCGTTAACGCTACTAGGCAAGTTTGAAACACTAGTACACATTGAATACGCGGGTCGTACTTACGAGAAGGACACCACATTCTACGTAGTAAAAGGTGGACAGCAATGTTTACTAGGTCGGACCAGAGTTTTTAATAGTAGAGTTGCGTAGAGAGGATTGGTAACATTGGACCAATCATTGGTCTTTTTTAAATTTTGGCAACCTTTTATTTTTAGTTAAATTTCAAATGACTTAACCCGAACGCTTCAGTTAGAAGTTAACTTTGTGCATTTAAAAATTTAAAATTAAGTGTTCAGTTTTATTTTGTAAAAATCAGTACGATAAATAACATCGTATAAAGAATTTAAGCTTTTTCCGGTTCTCTCCTGAACCGCAACTAAGAACGAAATGCATTGATTTTTGCCGCTGATTGGGGTGTGACAAAAAAACAGTCGAATTTGCAGCGTAAGATAAATAAGTGTATAAGTATAGTATAAGTGGAATGCATACACAAATTTGTCAAAATTTTAGCTGCACTTTAACTATGAGAAATACCTTCATATTTCCACTGTCGGTGGAAGAGCTGTTCCGGTGTTTAAAATAGTGCCAAATTTGAATATCAGTGAACATATATTTTTTAATAATTGTCATTAAGCAAAATATTAACATTATTAAAATGTTAATATTACATCATTGAATTTTTTCTCATAATTATAATCACATAATAACGATACTCCCCACGCATTCGAGCATTGTTATTCTTCGTGTCCAATAGGTAGACGTTTTGAGTGTTCAATAGGTAGATTTGCTTCAGTCTTTGCGCAACTGTTCTTTATAAACTTTGTGTCGGACAACTGCCACAGATCTAGGGGTGTTGTTTGTCGGGTTACCAAGTACTTATGGAGTAGCAATGCCAGAAACCAGCACGAAACACCCGTTTCCCAAGATCAAAGGAGTGAAGGTTTGTATTCCCATCGATCTCTCGATCACGCAGGTCTGCCAACATCCCTGAAAACCACCAATTGCGCTTACGTCCAGAATAGAGGAGAAGTTTAATGCATTACTAGCGAACGACATCATTGAGCCTGTTGAAGGAGGATGCCAATGTTACTGTAGTGAAAGATAATAGGGATTTACGTTTGTGCGTGGATATGCGTAGGGCGAAAGCTGTCATTCTAAGAGAGAGACATTTGATGCCTACGATCGAGGATTTCCTTCCTAGATTTACCGGTGCAAAGTTTTTTAGCAGGCTAGACATAACAGAGGCTTTTCATCAAGTTGAATAGGAAGAAGCCAGTCGATATATAACTACGTTTATCACGCTCATGGGTTTATTTCGAAACAAGCGCCTCATGTACGGAATCGTCATAGCACCGGAAATTTTCCAGCGCATTCTTGAACAGATACTCAGTCGCTGCGGTAAATTTGCTGTCTATTTCATCGACGATATTTTAATCTTTACTGAAACAATGGAAGAACACGAAGCGCTGAAAGTTGTCCTTTCTACGCTCCGTGGATACAGAATGCTGCTGAACAAGGACAAATGTGTGTTCAAGGTTACGATGTTGGATTTTCTGGGTCACACAATCTCGTCAGAACGCATTCAGCCTTCGGATAACAAAATCGAAGCTCTGAAAAGCCAGGAAGAACTACGAAGCTTTCTTGGTCTTGTGACCTACGTAGGACGATTTCTACCTGATCTTGCGACCACTACTGCACCTTTGCGGCACTAACGCACACTGGGGTCAAATTTCTGTGAGGAAAAGATCAGCACCAATCGTTTACAAAACTAAAGGAAATGATTGCTAATGTTAAGTTATTGTGATTCTTCGATAACTCTACGAACACGTGTCATTGCTAATGCTTCACCCATGGCTCTCGGTGCCGTTCTGATACAATTTGAAGGTTCAACTGATGATGCCCCTCGCCCGATTGCATACTCGAGTAAAAGCCTTACACAAACTGAGCGCAGATACTGTCAAACCGAGAAGGAAGCCCTCGCGTTGGTTTGGACAGTCAAGCGTTTTTCTTGTTACCTGCTGGGTCGTACCTTCGAACTGGAAACGGATCACAAGCCGCTAGAAGCGATATTCAAACCAACGTCCAGACCCTGTTCTAGAATCGATGGGTGCTTCGTTTGCAATCCTCAATCTTTTTCATTCACCGTAAAATATCGTAAAGGTTCCAGAAACATTGCTGATCCGTTGTCTCGACTAGTTGTTGACGATACCCCCGAAGAATTTGATGTCGAAAATAAGTTTATGGTGCTGGCGGTCATGGAATCAGCAGCAATCGATATTCAAGAGCTACAGGAATCAATGGAAGCAGATTCAACACTAGCAGCAGTGAAGAAGTGTCTGCACACAGGATCCTGGAATGAATCGGAAGTTAAACCGTACGTACCATTTAGAGGCGAGCTAGGAATGGTAGGTGACCTACTTGTCCGTGGCGATAAACTTGTCGTCCCGTTCAGACTGCACTCCAGGATGATGGATTTGGCTCACCAGAGGGCACCCCGGCGAATCTGTCATGAAGCGGCGTCTTAGGAATCGAGTTTGGTGGCCTGGTATGGATTGCGAGGTCACTAATCGAGTTGCGAGTTGCGGAGGCTGCCGTCTAGTTTCTGTACCAAATAAGCCCGAACCGATGTCACGACGACCACTGCCATTGACTTCCTTGGACCGATGCCGAGCGGTGTGTACTTACTGGTTGTCATCGACTACTATAGTCGCTACAAAGAAGTAGTGGTTGCGCACAAAATTACGGCCAAGGAAACTGTTACCAAACTACACACCATTTTCACTCGTCTGGGTAACCCAGAACAATAACGCGAAACAGTTTGTGGGTACTGAGATAGAAGAATACAGTCAAAGTCGCGGTATCCACTTAAACCACTCGACACCATACTGGCCCTAAGAGAACGGGTTGGTGGAAAGGCAAAGCCGGTCACTGCTCAAGCGACTTCAAATTAGCAATGCTCTTGGTAGAGATTGGCGTAAAGATTTACAAGAGTACTTGATGATGTACTACACCACACCGCATTCTACAACTGGACGCACACCCACGGAACTCCTGTACGGTAAAACCATCAGATCCAAAATTCCAGATCTGCAGGATATTGAAACAACGCCAACCACCTCTGATGTTGCAGACAGAGATCAAATGTTGAAAGAAAAGGGGAAAGAAAATGAGGACTCTCGTGGAAGAGCAAGGAAACCGTCAGTTGATCTTGGAGACACTGTGTTAATGAAAAATCTGTTACCAGGCAATTAGCTCCAAACAACATTCGACCCCAAAGAATACAAGGTCGTTGATCGTTCGGGACCACGAGTAACAATTGAAGACCCCTTAAATGGAAGATCGTATGACCGAAACGTGGCACATTTGAAAAAAGTTATTGATATAACACAGGCACACATTGAAGCTCCAGTCCACAATGAGGACTCTCAGCGAGCAGAGTTACAAGAAGCAGGAGACGACAATTCAGAGGAGGGTTTCGAAGGTTTCGATGAAGATGCATCATCAGTTACAGTATCATCACATCGGTCACCAACTAGAGAGCAACGATCCAGGAAACTGCCTTTGAAATTCCATGATTATCAGTTATGAATTCTTAATTTGTTAAAAGGGGAGATGTGGTGCCCAAGTCCGGCACTGGGAAAATACCTTGTAGAGTATGCAGAGTACGGGCCTGGTGGGATGAACTGTCAGTGTGGTTTAGATATGCGAGAAATAAATAACGGGAATTACTTTTCAAGTATCGTTGCATAATCAATTAATTGGAGATCCGAATCATTCGACACGGGAATACAACTTAGTCTTGATCGCAAGTGTTTTACTTTTCCTCCAGATATAATTTTTATCTTCGTATATTAAAGATACCAGTGACGAAACTTAATAGAATGTGCATTGAAAAGCAGATTTCAATCCATAAATTATTAGATGAATTTATCTTGAAAAAAACAAATCGATCATTCTTTATATATTAAGTTGCTATTTTATTAACTCCGAGTAACATTTGTCTATAAAAAATCTCCACCTTAAAAAATAATTTCATTACAAATTTGTCAAATTTTATTCCTTCTCTTCTTCCTGCAGACGTAAAATATCGGCCTTGTTCATAAAGTAGTAACTAGGTTGCCGTCCTTTGAGATCTTTCATAACCCGTTTAGCTCCATTCTTAATCAGTATACGACTGATTGCCTCTACATTGCCGATTCCCATTGCATAATGGAGAGGTGTCCGCTCCAACTAGAAAAAAAAATAGTTCATACGTTTTCCGCATCTCGTTTAAATACCAACTTACATTGTCGCCAATTTTAAGCACATGCTTAAAGTGCGTTGCAAGATATTCTACAATTTCTTCATTTTCAAACAATACAGCAATATGCAGAGAGCAGCGTCCTAAATCGAAACATTTTTCATGAATAATGGATCAATATAAAAATGTACATGAAGTACGCCTTACCATAGTAGTTTTTAGCTTTCGCAAGTTTCATGCCATCCGAAAGTTGAGTAATTTTCATTACTCTTTGAATATTCTGGTCGCGTACGGCATTCAGCAAACTTTCCCGGTTTTCCTATTTCGAAAAGTCCGATCAAATTTCTAGATAAAAAAAACTGTTTTAAACAAACCTCGAATTCTCGAATCCCTTCTAAAAAGCGAACTACATCCCGATGGCCCCTGGATGATGCCACCTGTAGAATAGTCGTTCCGTCTGAACCCACCACATCGGCAATGTGGTCGTAGCCGTCCAGCAACATATTGGTCAACGTATCCAAATCTCCACGAGCGGCCAAGCCAAGCACGTAGCGATCAATTTCTCGCGAATTATCCGGCTGAGTAGCTTGCAGTGAGACATCTCTAGCAGTTCGGTACAGCTCATCGCGATATGTGATACTAGTCCCTAGGATCAGCATGGCGGAATTATATTCGGTGTAGAAATACGGTGTGTTTTCTAACAAGTTTATTCGAAAACGTCATGATACGTAAGAATGGATTTTCCCCTTTCATTCGCGGTTAAAAGTAAACTAATCGGTCAGGAGGTCCCAAAAAAAAATTATTTCGAAATTTTTTGCTTGAAAACTTAAGTTTTACAGTGGAGTAATTTCACTTTTTTACCACGAGGTGGCACATTAGACCTTCTAACTAAAAGTGAGAATCTGACGGACACATGTTGTCTACAATTTTGATATAGGCTACCCAGGTAACCAACAAGCATTAGTGTATGCAGTAAAGTAGCGTAAAATTTGCATTTCGGATGCTTCTTGCCGTATGCCACCATTCGTTATGCATAACTGTTGTTAATCAGCATTCGAAAAACTGTTCAAAAACTTCTTGCCACTAAGCAGCATTCTGAATGCACAAGAGCAGTAAAAAAGCATTTTCATGGCACAGCAGTAATTTAGCCGTATATTTTGCCAAAAGCGACTTTTAAATAGCATTTAATATGACTTAAGTGTTTATCAAGTAGCCGTTAAGATGCATTTAGCTTGCTTATTGGTTACCTGGGTATATATAAATCTAAAATCATGCCGAGAAATTAATAAAATGTTATCGAAGTTTTTAGTTTCGCACGGGGCCTACTTGTCAAAAGTTTTAACTCTTCGATATCTTGAGGTTTTAGAGATGCCGATTTTTATCGAATAAATTTGTTTACCAAACACACCACGCAAAAACATCTATACACTACACCTCGCATCAATCAACTCACCCGATTCTTCAATCAACTGAATCAACGCATTTTTGCCATGTGATCTAGCGCATGCAAAATGAAGCATACTTTGACCATGTTCGTCCTGAAATTGAATACCATGATTAATAACAAATTCGATTCTATCAGCCAGACACACAAAGACTCACCCTGTTATCGCTGGAAGGCGCACTGCCAGAACCATCCGGCGACGGAGGTGCCAGTTCATCTTTCTCCGCAGCAGGATCGGCCATTTCTTCTTCGTCTAACGCTTCGACGGTTTCTTCTGTTTTGGCAGAGCTTTTCAACTCTTTTTCGGATTCCTCCTTCACGGCAATCTCGATCTGGTTGTTATTCGGATCGTTTTTGATGGCAGATGTCTGGCTGCCGGCACTTGTTTTCGACCGATTCTGGTTAGCAAAGTTGTACAAATATGTTGCCAGATAGGTGATGGGATCCGCCGGACGCTTATTGGCCACCTCGGTAAGGCCTTTAATCAGAGGATCACCGAGGGCTGCGGTATTCGTTGCAATATGTCAGTGAGAGGTAAAGGAGAAAAAGAAATTATTTTGTTTCGATTATAAAGGTTTTAACATTAAGGTCTCTTTTTCGGGTTAGGGAAATCTCTAACCCTATGTTGAACCCAGGTGAACTGCGTACAGGGCAATCGATTTACCAGCTACGCGCCCTCAAAAAAATTAATAACCACGAATATTGAAATTTGTTTGCCTGCTTCGTTACTTCCCTAACGTGTTGCAGTGGATTACCTACAAAAATAGTGAATTTTAAAAACTAAATCTACTATGACGATTGATAAAGCACTAAATGTAAACGGAAAAGCAATGAAAGTCGCGATCGGTGAAGAACTGTCAGCCTTGTCAATAGAATTGTTAAAAGAAATGCGTGAATCTCAAAAACTTCTGAATATTAAATTTGTATGGCCTGATCGTGGAGGAGTGATTTTAGTAAAAAAGGATGAACAGTCTAAAATTGAAAGATTTGGTAGCAAACATGACCTTGATCGAATTATAAATAATTGCAACCGTGTAAAATCTGCCTCTTCGTCACCAGAACAATCTACCCCAACGAAAACGAAATTCGCAATCCAGCATAAAAACTTTGAATTCATGCATTCCTAATGGATAATACAATCAATAATTTTTCTTTCGATCATATTTACGATTTTAATGGCAATTATATAAATAATGATAACCAGACACTAAAAATTTGGCAGTGGAACTAAGAGGTATAAACAATCTCTCTAAATTTGATGAAATTTTGCAAGCCCTTGACAGTTGTAAAACTTCCATAGATGGTGTAGTGATTGGTGAGACTTGGTTAAAAGACGACAATTTGTTAGAAAAACTTTTTTACCCATAATTCTCCATCATACAGTTACATTAAAAATGTTTCTTTTCTCTATAGGTTTTTGTTGACAAAATAAAAAAAAAGTTAGGGAAAATGATTTTTTTGTAATTTGAATTTTTAACACAATTTTTTTGTTTTCGTGTAAAATGAAAAACTTGTTTTTCTAGATAAAAGCCCTAATAAAGTAATTGTAGTTGAATATATTCATTAATAATTAGTTCGACGAACTCATACAATCGTTCAAAAAAATCGTAAAAAGATCTTCGAGATGAATTTTAACACATATTTTCAAAAATATGATACAAGTTTTCCGAAACAAATGTAATTCATTTGATTTGTTTTTTAAACATCATAAAGTACCAAATATGTTATTTTCTTTTTATATTGTGATAACTTTTTGTGTTTAGATTAGGGGAGACTGAGGAGACTTGATCCCCGGGGAGACTTGATCCCATCAGTGAAACTCAAAGGCGGATCAGAATACATTAATCGAATATACTAGAAAGTTGCGTAGTTTTATCTAAACATAAGTTTCTTTAACACAAAAAAATAAATTGGACATGTGTTACCGAATTTTTACCGATTTAAAGAAAAAAATCTCAGAAGAACTGAAGAAGATTTATTTTCCAAATTTTCAAACTTTTATACAATTGATAAAGTCACCCACTGCATACTATACTTTTGCATACAGAAATACAGGAGAATGTCAATTATATGAATACGTTATGATTGAGCTGATTTATTTGTTCATCTTTTTTTTTACTAAAGCTTGCTGAAATAGATGCTATAGGTTCACTTGATCCCTTCAAACTCGTGGAGATTTGATCCCCTTCGCCATGCTTCATACACACTACTGAAAATAACCAAATTCAAACCAGAACAATTGAAGTCATTGTTGCCATAAAATAACAAAAAACACCGTCAAAAATGAACGTTTCATCATACAAAAACTTAACTGTAAATGTTTACTACAGCACACATAGCAACCATGCATCCCACATTTGACGTTCCTCAACCGTAATAACGACAGCCTTCAAATAATTGCACAGAGATTTAGGGAATTCGTAATAAAAATTAGGTGAGAGATGGGTAATATGTAGTAACAAAAATAGTAATATCTAATCACAACAATTTAATCAATACCAAAATACATTTATAACATTGAATGGAGTTAGGTACCTATTTTTGTCCTATTAGGAAGGGTACCACATTATTTCATTATTAATTTTATTATTTCAGCTTCTTTGCTTTGTTATTAGGAGCCATTTTTTGATTTCGATTATGGAGGTTTTAGCCTTAAGGTCACTCGCCTCTTATTAAGAGCCAATATAATAACAAAATTGTCTTGAGAATGGTGAAAATCTTCTGTTTGAGCGCAGCAAAAACTCTAATCGAGTACCCCAATTATCGCAACACCATTTGAGCCAATGCGTTGAGCAAAGATGGCAGACGCTGTTCTAACCAAAGGCATCAGATGGGTAGGATGATAATAGAAACAGGATAAAAATAGGCTTATTACATTACATGCTCTTTTAAACACGTTTTCAAAAAATAATCATGTCTCCCCAAATTAGGGATCGAGTCTCAACTAATCAAAGAATTTTCCATTTTTTTTGTTGTTTTCCAAAAATGCTCATATCTCATGTCCAGTATAATATTTCCATGTAATTTTTTTATGATTATCAGTCAACCCTAGAAACAATATAAAACTACAAAAAATACATAGTTTTTTTTGTCATTCCATGGAGTAGGATTGAAAAATAAAAAAGGGGATCAAGTCTCCTCAGTCTCCCCTATGCGATATGGAAGGGGAATCAAATATCCCCAAGGATCAAGTGTCCTCACTCTTCCCTATTGATTTACTTATTCACTTCAATTAAATTCAATTTGATTGCTGTACCAAGGTCATTTCATCCGTGAGGTATATTTTAGGAAGCAGAGCAGTGCTGGTATTTTACGTAAGTTTCTCGTTGTGATAGCTAACACACGTGCCAGTAGCTTTCAAACAAACTATTTTTCGTTGTGAAGCTTCCGATGATCAAAAACATCGCAATCTTCGTTGAGGTGAGTAGAAAAATTGCACATGTCATATCTCTTGATGAATGTGGTATGACGCGCTTGGAATGGATTAAGAAAATTTAAGAAGCTAACCAATTTAGATGCATTGTCAAGATTCGTGAAACTTTACTGACGACACCTAAGCACGAAAACATCATCCAAAGCCAGGAAATACTTTTGATCATCTTTTTTGGGGGGTTTAGGACTGTTGTGCAGCATCTCGGTTCAAGATGTCTCGGTAGCCCAAGGCTGTAATTGTTGATCTTTTGCGTGCCATAAAGTTGCAAGTTTGAGTTTTGCTTTCCCTGTCATAATTGCCCGACCTCTCTTTTCTGTGCTGATACGGTTTCTGCGGCTCCGATGATGGAAGTCCCTCTTTTGAATTTCTTTCCAAAGCATAGTAATCTATTATACTAGAAACAAATTTAAGTGTGATTTCCTAGTTTTAGTTGCCAAATTCAATAATCTTTCTTGAAAAAAAACCTCTTGTAAGTCAAACTATAAGTATTCCTAGCTTTAAGATAACTGTAAATTTGTGCCCCTTAGTTTATTATAAAAAATAATTTCAAATTGTAATTCTCTAGGTTTACGAAAGGAGTAAAAGGAAGGAGAGTTCTGATTTGACCCCCGAGAAGCGACTGTTTCGCCCGCCCGTGTGTCATACAGGGTAACACAAAAAGTGAAATATTTAAAAAACCCTATGCTTACTCAAATTTCAATAATATATGCAATATTTTACAACTTAAACGGTATGTCGCGTGAAGAAACCGACTAAAACTCTATTTGTTTGAAAAATTGTTTAAAAAATAGTAGAAATATTTAACATTTGTTAAACATTTTTTCAACATTTTCTGTACTAAACATTTATTTAACCACCAGTATAGTTTGGTGCAATTCGAAATTATACTTTAGCTGTCAAAAATATTATAATAAAAAGGTGTGGAAATTTTCAAATAACAAAAAATATTATAAATATTTCGAATAACGACAAAATATTTTATGAAG